>NC_056744.1:1705907781-1705938960 GCF_019279795.1 Protopterus annectens
TAATACGAGGTAGTACCACGTGATGTAGGGTGCCTTAGCATTAAAATATAGTCATGAATTAATACGAGGTAGAACAGGGTGATGTAGGGTGCCTTAGCGTTAAAATATAGTCATGAATTAATACTAGGTAGTACCAGGTGATGTAGGAGGCCTTAGTGTTAAAATATAGTCATGAATTAATACGAGGTAGTACCATGTGATGTAGGGTGCCTTAGTGTTAAAATATAGTCATGAATTAATACTAGGTAGTATCACGTGATGTAGGATGCCTTAGTGTTAAAATATAGTCATGAATTAATACGAGGTAGTACCACGTGATGTAGGGTGCCTTAGCGTTAAAATCTAGTCATGAATTAATACTAGGTAGTACCACGTGATGTAGGGTGCCTTAGCGTTAAAATCTAGTCATGAATTAATACTAGGTAGTACTGGGTGATGTAGGGTGCCTTAGTGTTAAAATCTAGTCATGAATTAATACTAGGTAGTACCACGTGATGTAGGTGCCTTAGTGTTAAAATCTAGTCATGAATTAATACTAGGTAGTACTGGGTGATGTAGGGTGCCTTAGTGTTAAAATCTAGTCATGAATTAATACTAGGTAGTGCCACGTGATGTAGGTGCTTTAGCGTTAAAATATAGTCATGAATTAATACGAGGTAGTACCAGGTGATGTAGGGTGCCTTAGTGTTAAAATATAGTCATGAATTAATACGAGGTAGTACCAGGTGATGTAGGATGTCTTAGTGTTAAAATATAGTCATAAATTAATACGAGGTAGTACTGGGTGATGTAGGGTGCCTTAGTGTTAAAATATAGTCCTAAATTAATACGAGGTAGTACCACGTGATGTAGGGTGCCTTAGCATTAAAATCTAGTCATGAATTAATACTAGGTGGTACCAGGTGATGTAGGGTGCCTTAGTGTTAAAATATAGTCATGAATTAATACTAGGTAGTACCAGGTGATGTAGGGTGCCTTAGCATTAAAATATAGTCATAAATTAATACGAGGTAGTACCACATGATGTAGGGTGCCTTAGCATTAAAATCTAGTCATAAATTAATACTAGGTAGTACCGGGTGATGTAGGGTGCCTTAGTGTTAAAATATGTAGCGTATCCTGTTTGATAAGGAAATGAGCAAGTCAGAGGTCATGACCCCTCAACTGTTACCTGATTCTGTTTGTGGCTAGATGGCACAGGATGCGTTTTCCATTGGGTCCCTTCCATAAGATCGAAGTTTTTAAACTTTGAATCAGTAAAGGTCAAACCCTAATGATCAAAGTTTTAAAACTTTGAATCTTATAACAGAGATCGCCGTATAGCTTGGAAAGGGAAGATTTCCCTTTTCTGCACTGTAGTACGATGTTGGAGTTGATATATTTAAGTAGCGGGGGGTGGATAGGGGCTTGCTCCCCTGCTTAGATTGTTGTTTTTTTTTTCAGATTTCCACGACTTTGGTCATTAAAGTTCTACCTTTAATGATTCGAAGTTTTGGAACTTTGATCATATGATACAGATCTGTTTTCCACGGTTTTACTTTAGTTTTTGTCCTCTCTTGTTGTAGTTATATAATAAAGATCACTTCCAGTTTCAGGGTTTATCCCTCTTCTGAGCTTTGAACTTATTATAGGATGTGTTCATTATGTGTTGTGTAACATTGTTCATAAAATAAATACCAGTTGCTCTTAACCATAACTTGTGTTTCTTAACATACACACTACTATCTGAATATCTGTCCATTACATTCCTCTTTCCAAATATAGTTTTTAATAAACAGCTATGTATTTTGTGCCCCCAGAATATGTAAATTGATTAGATTTTGCAGCTGTCACTTATTTACTGATTTATTTAAATCTACAGGACAAGATGATAAAATCCTTGTCATCCCTGGAACTAGAAGTCAAAGATCTTAACTATTTACAAACCAAGAATGACACTGAATTCCTGAAGATACAAGTAAGTAAATTGACTCTGTTTTGTTCTGGATGTTTTCAGTACAAGTAGTAATTGTGCTTCGTAGGTCTACATTGTCTTTCGGCTTTTTCCAGTTATAGGTCGCCACAGTGGATCACTGGTCCGCAGATTGATTGGCAGTGGATTTTTACGGTGCAGAGTTGCAATCCCGACACCCAACCTTCACAGAAGACACTCCCACACGCACCTACCTTCACGTCTTTAAAGTTCACCAGGCCACATGGAGGACATGTAGACTCCACACAGAAGGAACTCCAGCTGAGAATCGAACCGAAGAACCTCTTGCTGTGAGACGACAATGCTAACTGCTGCACCACTGTGGCCTCATAGGTCTACATTGTATTACTTTAAAAATGCTTTCATTAATTTCATGGCCAAAGGAAGGACATGCAAACTCTACACAGAAGGAACTCCAGTCAAGAATCGAACCGAAGAACCTCTTTCTTCTGGCGAACAATGTAATGTGCTGCTGCACCACCACAGCCTCATAGGTATTGTATATGCTATTAATTGGATGTAATTAGAGTATTAAATGGATGTAATTAGAGTATGTGAATTATCTGTTGGCTTTACTGTAGTATATTTTTTATGATTGGGGGCAATAAAGCCTAACGTATGATGAGGTTATAATGTTGAGTGAATTGTGTTGACTGACTGAACATCGTTCACTCAAATATTAGTTGAAAAAGAAAAAAAGGCTGAAAAAGTACTTTCAGTGAGCACTATTTTGTCCAACAGGGTTTTCACTGTTTCTCAAGGCTTCTTCCCACATCTGAAACACAAGCAAGCATCTCTAGATTGCACATAGTTTTTGTGTGTGTGTGTGTGTGTGTGTGTGTGTGTGTGTGTGTGTGTGTGTGTGTGTGTGTGTATATATATATATATATATATATATATATATGTATATATATATATATATATATATATATATATATATATGTATATATATATGTATATATATATATATATATATATATATATATATATATATATATATATATATATATATAGATATATGTGTGTGTGTGTGTGTGTGTGAATATGATAAAGTGACTCTCAGAACAGGGTTTAACAAGCATGGTCAGATTCCCAAACTATGTTGCTGCTGAACCCAGAGTATGGTTGTATCTGTATTTATTCAGTGAAGAAGTGATCAGTGGTGTTATGAATAACTTATGGACAGGCTTGCCCTGTGAAGGACTAGATCACAAAAGGTCTCTCCAAGAAATCCTTCACTTTTTTGAATGCCATTCTCATGCTGTATCCACCCCGACATTAGCTGTTTCAACTGGATGTATAAGTGAATTTAAGTACACTTTTTTATCTGCACTTTTTCATATAGTACTGCATTTAATTTATTTGGGTTTCTCACTGAATATTAACTGAACTGAAGTTGTGGCTGTGTCTCTACAGTTAGTTCCCCACCCACCCTCCCTGTTCTTGTTTTGGTGTTAATCTTTGTGGCTTTGAAATTGGATGCCCCTCTTGTAAACTTGTATTTGAATACTCCTTCTGGGCCCATCTCATTTGCTCACTCAACTGAGTGCAGTGATATCATATTCTGATTTCAGGCACTCCTACTGTGTACAAAGAGAGCATTAGGGAAGGACAACCCCTGTAGCCTATTAATCCTGCTGTGTTCCCTCCCTCAAAAAAAAAAAAAAATGAATAAATAAATAAAATATATACTTTATTCAGCTGCTCTTACTATAAACACTAGGTAGCCTATCTACCACAAGAGGAGTGGTCCCTGGCCCAGAAATTGTAACTTATTGGCCGTTTAAGCAGTTTTTTTCCATCTCTTTCAACTTTCTGGTCTAAAAGACACATTTATGCTGGTTTCCCGCCTTTCCAGTTAGTAGTCTAGTCCAGATGCAGACTTGCTGTATCCAGGACTGTTGGTAAGCGTCTGAGCCCCCCCAAGCCTTTCTGTGTTGGAGGGAAGCCTTCTAGCTTGTCAGTGGGAGTGGTAAGCACTAGGTAGCCTATTCTCCACGAGAAGAGTGAGTTTTGGCCCAGAAATTGTAGTTTATTGGCCATTTGGGCAGTTTTTCATCTCTTTCAACTTACCGGCTTAAAAGCCTGTGTTTGCGCTTGTTCCCCACTTTTCCTGTAACTAGTCTAGTCCAGGTACAGATTTGCTGTCCAGGACTCTTTGTAAGCTTCTGAGACCCCCAAGTCTTTCTGTGTTGGAGAAAAGCCTTCTAGCGTATCAGTGGGAGTGGTAAGCACTAGGTAGCCTGTCTACCACAAGAGGAGTGGTTCTTGGCCTAGAAATTGTAGTCTATTGACCATTTTGGCAGTTTGTCCATTTCTTTGAACTTTCTGGTTTAAAAGCCCGCATCTGCACTTTTTCCCATCTTTCCTGTAACTAACCTACTGGGAAGCACTAGCCTTAAACTGATACAAGCGTTCTAGCTTAGAAGAGAGACTTTGGAGTGATTAAGTATCAGTTTTCTGTATTTTCGTGCTGTACTTCACTGTTTTCCACCTAAACGCCAATTTTCTAGTATTTATTGTGATTTCAAAGCTTGTTTTTTTCCCACATATTGTACTTATTTGACTGCCTGTACTTTTTAAAAGTTTTTTTTTTGTTTAAATAATTTGTTTAACTGTTGTAGGCTACACACTAAAGTGTGATAGCCTTTTCTGATAGTTTGTAGTCATTTAAAGCTGTTTTAAGTGTATTTTTTTTTACTGTTTTTTGCCTTATCTTTTCAAAAAAACAAACAAAAAAAATTTGTTTGCCGCCTTTCTAAGCTAGTATAGTCCAGTTTTCAGGCTAGTGCTGAATTCAGGTCTGTGTTACAAGTTTCTGAGTTTGCCTATACCTTGGATAGAAGGAAGTTTCTCTGTTCACCTGTGAAAGAGGAGAGCTTTGAGCAGCCTATCTGTCCCTGGAGGAGTGGTTCCAGCCCAGAAGTTAGTAGTTTACTGGCCATTTTCGGCTAATTTCTGTCTCTTTCATTTCCCTGCTATAAAAAAAAACGTGTTTTCACAGTTTTGCGCGCCGGGCAGTGCCAGTTAGCTAGGGTTAAATTATTCCTGGTTCCACTAAGTATTCTCCTCAGTTTTTCCCTTGAATCTAGTTTAAATCTCAACCTAAGCACTCAAAAAGCATCCTACAGTCCAGCATTTGCTCACACCTAATAGCAAGCACTAATATACCCAGACGATTGCCCAGCAGGGCAAGGCACTTTATTCACCCTTCACCAGCCAAGCGACTAAGCAGCTCACCCTACTATTCAGACATGACCAAACGGCAACTTCAGGTGTACTCTCCAGTCCAGCTGGTGAATCTGGGTATCCTGAGGCAATGTTACAACTGCCTCATGTACACAGACAACCCTCTCCTTCTACCACAAAGCACTAACATGTGCAAGAGTTGCATTTATATAGCCAAACTGGAGGCTAAGCTCTCTCCATCCAAGACTGGAACAGAGTCAGGAGGAGAAGTTTAACACTTGCACCACACCTCCAGCCTCACATAGACCTACTAAACCAGCACTGGCAAAAAATACACATAAATACACAAAATCATACTCGGAGGCTCTAAATAAAAACCTGCAAAAGCATCAGAGACCTCCAAAGCAGACACCCAAACAACCTGCACCTCCCATCACAAACCAGACAACACATAAAACACAAAATCTGTGTGCACAATCACAGCCCTTAAGGTGAAGTAACATACCTAACACACTAGTAATAGGTGACTCTATAGTCAGGCACACTGATGTCCCACTCACTAGGCTGGTCAAGGAGAAGGTTACTATTAGCTGCCTGTCGGGAGCCAGAATCATCCACATAACACAAGCACTCTGGTCACTCCAGAACAAGTACAAATATGACTCTGTCATTGTTCATGTTGGTGTGAATGACCTGAGGCGTACCTCCCTGGACTACATGAAAAGAGACATGGAAGAGCTCTCTGATCATGTAGCACAGGCGGGTATTACCCTGACCCTGAGTATCCTGCCCTCACCAAGAATGATACCTCAGTATAAAGAAAAAAATTATCAGTTTCAACAATTGGCTAAGCTTTTGGTGTCATTCAAAGGGGATCCAGTGTCTGTCAGCCTGGAATGACATGCTCGACATGCCGCATTGCTTCACAAGAGAACGGCTTGCACCTGTCACCCCTAGGCTTTCGAATAATGGCCAAGGCTCTTGCTACCCTCATAGTGCCATTTTTAGGCAAGGCTCAAAAGTCACTCACCTCCATAAACAGCACAGTTAACAAAAACTAAGGGTCATGCTACTCAATGGCAGGAGTTTAAATCTCAAAATGCACACACTCGAAGCAATCCTCTGTATGGAAAACGTCGACATCTGTGCAGTAACTGAAACCTGGTTAAAGGCTCCAGAGAGCACCCCAGCACTACCGGGCAGCAACTCATACCACACATTTCGGCCACAGAACACTGACTGAAACAGAAGAGGAGGGGTGTATCCACATTCATCAAGGATACCTACACCTCCAGGTTAGTAGCACAGCATGACACCTCTGAGATCATCCATGTGCAACTAACATCGGGCAAATCTGCAATGCAAATTGTGGCCTACTACAGATCACCCTCCATGACCCAGGACCACCACTTCACCTTTCTGGAGACACTGGAAAACATGAAGGTCCTACCAAGCACCCTGATATTGGGCGATTTCAATTACCCTACCATTAACTGGGAAAACTACTAGAGTACAAACTCCCAGGCCTAGAGCTTCCTGGAATTTATCCACTCAAATGCCCTGGATCAGCTGGTAAACTCCCCTACCAGAGGTGAAAACATATTGGACCCGGTCATCGCCAACATGGGCGACAGGTGTTCCACAATGGAGGTCAGCCCTTCACTGGTTAGATCTGACCATAAACTAATCATTCTGGATGACCACACCCCACCCCCAACTAAGAAAACCATAGTAAAAAACTTTTCTAAAGCAAACTTCACCTTACTTAAGACAAGGCGGTAAGTTTCACAGCCCCCCACGCTAAAGGATAACACTGCCCAAGATGCAGAAACCTTTACAAATGCACTCTGTGAGCGCTGACAAAGATGCATGGATCATGCCTTCCCTAGCAAAACTAAGACTCACTCATCTAAGAGAAGGAAACCAGTCTGGTAGACCCCTGCCATAAACAGGCTATACAATAGAAGGAGGAAACTAGTTCAGAAAAAAAGCAAATCCCAAGAAGGAAAGACATCCATGATCAGTATCAGTAAGAAACTAAGGTCCCTCATAAAATCATCCAAGGCTAGCAACTGAGATGTACTCTGAGCTAGTGCAAAATAGCACAAAATATGCTGAACCTACTGATATTGCCAACATCCTGGCAGATAGATTCAGTGCAAACTTCAACCCCCTCTCACCCCCATAAGGGCCCACAACAATAGCGGAAAAGTGTAGTGTCCCGAAAATCACAGACGCACAGGTGAAAACTGCCCTTTCATAAGCCAAAAACACAGCGTGAATGGGGCCAGATGGTGTCCCAGGCTGCATCTTGCACGAACTACAGAACGAGCTAACCCCCCCATCTAAACATGCTGTTTAACCTCAGCCTCTCCACAGGCTATGTGCCCATAGAATGGTGCACGGCAACGGTTATTCCGCTCCACAAAGGAGGGGCCACAACTGACCCTGGTAACTATTGCCCCATAAGCCTGACTAGCCTGGTCTGCAAGGCTATGGTGTGCATCATCATGGGCTCATTAACAAAGACATTGAGAAATTTGAAACACTTGACCCGACCCAGTTTGACTTTAAGGGCAGATCATGCCTACTAAACCTGGTTGACTTCTTTGAGACAGTCACTAAGGCCATAGATATGGGAAAGGCGGTTCACGCAGCTTACCTTGACCTCGCCAAGGCTTTTGACACAGTTCCCCACTTGGGTATTACAGAAAAACGCACCAGCCTGAACATAAACCCCTACGTCATGAGATGGGGTGCCAAGTGACTTACAGACTGAGCTCACACGGTAAGAATAGCGGACTCCAGGTCTGACTCTAAACTTGTCACAAGTGTTGTCCTGCAAGGCTTGGTCCTGGGACCTCTACTTTTCGGCATATACTTCTCAGAAGTACAGGCAAACACAGGAGACTATGGCTAACCAAGTTCACCGATGACTGCAAACTGGGAGCCATAACTGACTCTCTGGCTGACACGAACATCCTCCAAAAGGGCCTTACTGAGACGGACACCTGGTGTCAAAGTCATGGCCTCAAGCTAAATGCCAAAAAATGCGTAGTCCTCCCGTTTGGGAAAAACAAAACACCCACGAATTACCACAAAGGTGGCAGCCCCCTTAATACAGAAGAGGTAATAAGAGATCTGGGGACCCAGGTAGATAGTAATCTCTCCTTAGATTATCATATTGCCACAGTAGTTAGGAAATCCTTCTGTGTGGCCCATCTTACTACTAAAGGGTTCACATTTAGAAATAAAAATAGGTTATAGTGGCCCTCTACTCGTCATTTATCAGACCCATCATAGAGTACAATGCCCCATTTGGGATGTATCTCACAAGACACTTCCAACAGCTGGAAAGACCACAAAAGTATCTCACCAAGAGGATTACTGGCCTCAAACATATGTCCTATGCAGTCCGACTGAAAAAACTCCGGCTGTACTCCGTGGCATATCGCTTACTCAGAGGTGATCTCTTCTTGACTTACAAAGCTATGTCTAACTCAGAATTGATGGACATGCTCCACCTAAGTCCAAGTCACTGTGAGCCACATGCTCTAGTGAGCTAAACCTCACCACAATAAATAGAACATGCTGTAGGGATAGATTCCTTTCACAGAGACTCCCCATGCTTTGGAACAAAATTCCTAATTACATTAGGCAGAGCCCCTCACTAACGCTCTTCAAAAGAAACCTTGATGAGTGGATGGGTAACAGAAAATACATCCCAGGGATCACTTAATTGGCTCTGCTTGACAGAGGCTCAGTTAATTATTCAGTGGGGCGGCGAAAGCAGGCACACTCTGGTTAGGCTTATAAATGCCCTTGGCCAGATAACCTAGTATTTACCTATGAACTCTGCTCAGGACATGACAAATGCAAAGTTATCAGTTCAGAAGGACTGAGAAAAATTGCACTGAACCTGCTAACCAACAATTTTATTTATCTTCTTATTATTCCTAACATTTAAACACAAGGTTATTTCTTGTGGACAAAGTGTAGAGTTTTTGTATCCTATCATAATATACTTTGACATCTTTCATTGTAATAATTATGTTGCTCAGTTTGCATCCATCAGTTTATGTAGCTGACCAAAGCCTTTTACCCTCATTTATTTCTGAGAAGTGGCTTTAATACATGGACATGTGGGATATTGCTGATAACCTGTTTTTTTTTTTTTTTTTCTTTCTTTCTTTTTAGAAAGTATACTAGAGCTTTGGAACTGATTTCAAAACATTCAGAGCATTTTTTTTCTACGACTTCCCACTTCCACAAATGGAATGCAGCTTCTTATAGAACATGATTTTCATAAATAGGATCCTTTGATTTGAAAATTCTGGTTTGACATGAACTAAGAACCTTTGGATCCTGAAAGAGGGAATTATCTGAGATGTTTTGCACTAACTGCATGTTTTTCATTGCTGCTTCATTCTAACATGAAGTGTCAGACATTTTGCAAGAACTGGGACTCCTCTAAGTTCAAAGTAGAACTGTTGATTGCTCATTTAGTCACTTGTCTTACTTTTGGAATTGATTTCTTTTGAGTCTTCTAAAACTGCAAATGACCTAAAACAGAGAAACCGATCCCAGCTACAAGCTACAGGTAGGTCATAAATAATAAATATTGTAACATCATCAGCATACGATTACAAAAAGGTGCAGCAGGATTATAGAGGCCAGAGACCACAAGACAATAGGGTAGGACATGGCAATAATTGGGTATAAACTCCATGAAAAAGACCGACCCCAGGATTCACAAAGCTTAAAAGTCTATGCAGGAGCCGTGTAGCCACTCCTGCATGGAAGATGGTCGGCGAGCGATCCAATATCATACCATTCTTACGTGCACGAGCACGCCGAGACTGTTCTTACACGGAAACCCGTACAGGATGATAATCACCTCATTTGCTGGTGAAAACCATGCAAGTGAGGTGAGTTAGCAATTCGCCAACCTGACAGGATGATAATCACCTCATTTGCTGGTGAAAACCATGCAAGTGAGGTGAGTTAGCAATTCGCCAACCTGCCAGGTCTCTGTGCAGGAACAATGTTAGTTGCAGAAATGTATTCAGTTACAAACCGAATACATTTGCGCAAAAAACACGGAGGCATGTCAGTGCTCCGTAAAGCATATGTTAGAGTGGTTATGCATGCCAGTGGCCAAATATATTGCCATTGCCATGCAAAACTGCTTCCAATTAATAAAAATGAACTTTTATTTTTGTTGGCCGATCTCAGTTATTGAAATGTCTTGGGAGCAGTATGGGAGCGGGAGGGGCAGAAAAAAGAAAAAAAAACAGGTTGAAAACATAACTACAATGTAAATCTACATTTTTCCATTATAGTGAATGACCAGCAGAAAGTAAGCAACTGCAGGGAGCACTGGTTGCTAAGGGGGAAGGCTTGTGTGTAGTGCAGTAACTAAGGATTAAGGAAGTGGGGTATGTAAATGAGGGGACTTGTATTGAATCACAGATTTCTTTTAAGTATCACACTGCACTTAACCGTGTAGGTGCTCTAACACCATCGTGTAAGCAGGAGGAGCAAGTAACATAAAAAAGGGGGCATGTCATGCTTGCTGTAAGCACATGGGAGCTCTGTTGCCTGGGTGTCTGCTTAGCTGAGCACAGCTGAATGGGGGGGGGGGGGTCTGAGGCTGTATGCTCTTATTCCAAGAATTGAGGAGCATGTTCTTGCCCAGGCGAGGGCCATTTCTTGCTGTTTACACTAGCTAGGGGATGAAACAGGAAGGATATAGGAAAAGCAAAAGGAAGGAGCAGAACCAGGAAAATGCAGTACAAATCAGCAATGTGGGAGACTGCAACCCACAATGGTCCATTGAAAGCACTCAATAATACATCTGGCAGGCGGCTGCACAGCTGAAAATGGGAGATGTGTAAAAAAAAAAAAAGAAAAAAAAGAAATAAAGGGCAACAGCACAATAAAGGAGAAATTACTTGTACAAATCACTAATATGGGAGTCTTACAACTCACAGTGGGCCATGCAACGCACACAATAATAAATGAGAACAGATGTAAGTAAAACATAATTAAAAAAAGGGCAACAGCACAATAAAGGAGAAATGACTTGTACAAATCACTAATATGGGAGTCTTACAACTCACAGTGGGCCATGCAACGCACACAGTAATAAATGAGAACAGATGTAAGTAAAACATAATTAAAAAAAGGGCAACAGCACAATAAAGGAGAAATGACTTGTACAAATCACTAATATGGGAGTCTTACAACTCAGTGGGCCATGCAACGCACACAATAATAAATGAGAACAGATGTAAGTAAAACATAATTAAAAAAAAGGGCAACAGCACAATAAAGGAGAAATGACTTGTACAAATCACTAATATGGGAGTCTTACAACTCACAGTGGGCCATGCAACGCACACAGTAATAAATGAGAACAGATGTAAGTAAAACATAATTAAAAAAAAGGGCAACAGCAGAATAAAGGCAATCATGCACAAATTACCAGTGATGCCTCTAACACCCACAGTGTCCAAAGCAAAGTCATGAGTAATATTGCTGGCAGCTGGAATGTATGGAACTACCTTACAGTCTGGTTTTACCCTCAAATTCTGCACCATTGATGTATACATGTGAGGGAATTTAAACTTGAAAAATGTTAGGGGCTGCCATTGCCTTGATCCATTGGTATGTGCTAGAGGCTGATGGCGGAGAGGAGGATAATGCTGACAACTGCCACAGACCAAGGAGGAGGAGAAGAGTGTTCAGACCCAGGGTAACCTACCAGGGGCTACATGATCTGGAGATAGTAGAGCACTAGAGAGTGGACAGAGACATACCACAGCAAATCACCCAGCTGTGCCAGCCTCAACTCACAGCTGGAACCAACTGAGGGGAACCCATCCCTGTGGATACCAAGATATGTGTAGCCTTAAGAACTCTAGGCACAGCTACTTTCCAAAGACCCACTGTGGACATCATGGAGGTCTCCTAGGCATCTCCATCCAGGGTACTTCAGTTCCTGGATGCCATGCTGCCACATGCTGGTGAGTACATTTACTTCCGCAACACCCATGAGGAGATGACCAGAAATATCCGTCTCTCCCACAATGTCGCAGAATACCCATAGGTACTGGGTGCCGTAGACTGCATGCACATCACATCAAAGCAACACCAGGGTTGGGTCTACAGAAACTGCAAGGGATTCCCCTCCATCAACTGCTAAGTTGTGTGCAATGCCCAGGGCATTATCATGAATGTGTGTGCTGGCAGCCCTGGAAGCTGTCACGACTCCAACATGTAGCATTCGTCACATCTGTACCAGCCATTTGCCAGTGGGGGCATCCTGTATGGTCATCTGATGGGGGATGCTGGCTGTGCACTTGAGTTGTAGATGATGACACCCATCAGAAATGCACCCACACAAGAACGCCATAATGAGGCACATGCACAAACCAGGATCATTATAGAGTGAGTGGGATGCTCATGGTTCTGCTGCCATGACATATCTGGTGGACCCTTGCAGTACTCTCCAGCCACATGTGCACACATGTTCATAGTATGTGCCATGCTACACAGTGTGATCCTGTGGACACCGCTGCAGCAGGAACAGCATGGAGAAGGGCCACACAGGCCCACCACCATTGCCAAGGTCCTCACAGGCACAGAGGGACTCACAGGAGGAGGCCCCTGAGCCTGCTTCCATAGCCAGATGGAGGCATGCCCAGTATGCTCATGCCTTGGCAAAGAGGCAATGCATAGTGCACACACTGACATTGTAATGACTCCTGGGACTGACTCCTCTCTCTGACTCGCACACACAGTACAATGGATGACATACACATCACATTACCTGTGACTTACCATGGATAGGCAGTGTTCTGTGTGCATCCAACATAGACAGCCTTCAAGCACCGTCCTCACAACTGCTGCAAACACAAGGTAACTCAGTCTTCTTGGCAATAAATTAATTGAATAGTATATGTTCTGCTAACATAACTATTGTATTGCTGCATGCATGCAATGGAATGGGGTGGCCTACTGGGGATAGCAGCACACAATTGTCAGCTATGTGAGACACCAGGAAATGTCTGGACAAAACTGGCCTCCACGTGCATCCAACATAGACAGCCTTCAAGCACCGTCCTCACAACTGCTGCAAACACAAGGTAACTCAGTCTTCTTGGCAATAAATTAATTGAATAGTATATGTTCTGCTAACATAACTATTGTATTGCTGCATGCATGCAATGGAATGGGGTGGCCTACTGGGGATAGCAGCACACAATTGTCAGCTATGTGAGACACCAGGAAATGTCTGGACAAAACTGGCCTCCACACACTATGCAGTAGTACCAAAGGTGGCACATCCCACTGCACTATATGTGTGGGGCAACTAACTGTGGGGTCATAGGTCAAAGGTGTGGATAGCTGCCCTCCAAATATTGGTCTATGCATCGTACAACTAGTATTCCTCTGGTAAAGCAGTGTGATGATCTGAAGAGGTCTAGTACTAGGTAATGACAGAATACATTGCATTTTCAGACTACAGATATGTCAGAAAATGTCTGCTAAACAAAACAAGTACCCTGAGGAAACACCTGTGTACTCCTGAAAGGTATGGCTATAGCACACACAACCCTGAACTGGAGTACACATATCTCTGGAATGGAGTCTCAACCTAAGTGTAGAAGGTCACACTGGGCATACTCCTACACTTGGAGAATCACAGGACATGTTAGAACCCACATCAGACTATATGACTGTATTGTGTATATATGTCCATACAAACAGACAGCTATGTACACCTCAACTGTCCACACACACACACACACCAGACAGGATTACCCTCGGCTAGCTGTAGGTGGCCCATATGTGATATGTCTGCATCTGTTGTGTGACATGCACACACACACATATATATGGGCAACAGATAACATATGTTAAGCATGCACACACACACAGATGTGGGGAACTGAGAGACAGATAGCGATACAGAGAGAGACGCAGGGGGACACAGTGAGCCACACACACGGATAAGCTGAATGGCATACAGTGATGTCCTGTTGTGGACAGTGGCATACCAGTTGTAAACAGTTGCATGTGCCAGCATAAAAGGTGAGCCCCATTGTGTCACAGTACTGAGGCTGAGTTTATAATATCACATCACCTGCCTTTGTGTGTGTCTGTGTGTGTCTCTCCATAGGTCCAAGTATTAGGAGACTCTTCCCACTCAGCACACCACATTGATTGCCCTATTTCACAAGATCTGCTGCTTTCATTCACCATAGAAGTACCATTGGACAGCAATCACCCCTATAAGCTCTGTAGTGCATGCGATAACTGTGTAACACTATAGTGCAAATAACTAGATAGGGGTTCTAATCTCACTACTGGCAACTGTGTGGGTTTGGATGTGTGACAGTAGTGTATGTGAAAGTGTGTGTGTGTGTGTGTGTGTGTGTGTGTGTGTGTGTGTGTGTGTGTGTGTGTGTGTGTGTGTGTGTGTAAGTGTAACAGTTTTAGGCCATTCCCACCCACACTTCCCAGTGCTCCACTTTATCAGTCCTGTTGATGTCATTCCCCTTATCAGCATCTTTGGCAGTGTGCAGCCCAGTAAGCTCTGTAGCTCATGCTTTAGTCCAGTGGTTAAATACTACATCAGAATTTCTGTATTTTACATAAGTTTGTGAAGATCATTCTGTATCTTATTTAGATGTCGAATTAAACAAAAACAGGGAACATAACAACATGGAAGCTAAGATTTTTAGAAAATCTACTTATTCCAATACCTTCCTGCACTATACAAGTGCACACCCTTTTCATTAGAAGCTTTCAGTAGTGAAGGGTCAATTAGTGTGAGCTGCAAGAATGACCACTACCAAACTGGACTTTTTTGATGAATATGTTAACTTAAAAAGGATGTTTTTAAGAAGAGCGTACCCTGTTAAAGTGTTAGATGACTTAATAGAGTAAGTGAAATTTAAAAGAAGTACTGGATAACATAACCCCATACTAAAACAGAGTAGACAAATAAACAATGTTGGCAACAACATTGATAATAATAACAAAATAAGGGGAAACATTTTAATTTAGCATGGATTCTGACCTTTTCTTTGGGCAGTAAGAACATTAAGAACATCATCATCAAAAATTGTATATTTAAAGAAGATGTGTTTTTTTTTGGCATCCAAAATGGGTGATGCTCCTAATTTTGTTTTGAGAAGGTTAAATTTCAAGAACCTGTTAGAGAAGGAGAAAAAGATATCTACTACAAAGATAGGTATGACTCAGTGTGGTAACTGTCCCTATTGTAATACAATGGAGCAAGGAATTAGTATAACCATTAATGGTCTAAAAATAGCTAGTAAATGTAAATTTAACTGCAATTCTAAGGCAGTGGTTTATGTGGCAAAATGTCAAGTCTGCCCATCATTTTATATTGGGAAGACAGATCGTAGATTAAGGGATAGAGTGTATGAACACTTGTATAGCATAAACAAACATAAAGAGGAAAATGCTCTAGCAAGGCATACATCTGTTTTCCCAGACCATAAATTTAAGTTTAAGGTCATAGACCAGGTTAACAATGACCCTAGGGGTGACCCTCATTCTCTATTAGAGAAATTAGAATTAATTTGGCAAATAAGACTTAATGCCTATACATACCCTGGCCTCAATGACAAATGCTCTATTATGTGCTTATTGAAATTAAAAAGTTTAGAGAGGTGAATTGGATATTTATACATGAGTATATGTGCATGTAATCATACTGATTCTTCTTACTTTCTATATACATACATATATCTTTTGTATTATTATGCATTGTTATTTTATATAAAAGTATGAAGAATTAAGTGGTCAGAGGATTGAGCATAGATATATATATATATATATATATATATTTTTTTTTTAACCAGAATTAAGATGTTTCAGATGCTTAAAATGTAGAATATCTAGTCTTGCACATGTTTAGATTCACAAAGCTATATATAGTTTTATATTTATGTATTTATATATTCATATGTAAGTATATATTTGGTTTAAAAAGAATAAGTTTTCTGTGGAAAATATTTGTGTTGGCTGGTTGTAAAATGTTTTAAAAAACACATGTAGTTTAATATATGTTTAATGGATTTGTAATTAAATTACTTTTTTTTACTTTAAATATGTAATGAGTAGGTCACCTGACCATTTTAGAGCTGTATTTAAATTCATAAATTTTAAATTTTATTTTATCTGTGGAAGTCCAATGATTCAGTTGAACAAAAAGCGCTTTATAATAAAGAAGTGTGTTACAGAGTTCAAATAGCTTGGTGGATTATTGTATAAATAAATAGGTAGGGGTTTGAATCTCAATACTGGCAACTGTTTGTGTGTGTGTCTCTGTTTGGGTGAAGATCATATCCTGTTTGGCTGATACCATTTTGATGTGTGTACCATTCATGTCTGTTTACCACCTCCCGATGGCATTACTTTGTATAGCGTGGTAACAGCATCCGCCCCACATGCAGCATGTTAAACAGTTGTGCAGACCATACCAGTCTTCTGTACAGATGTCTGTCATATCCAGATGTTTGCAATCTATATGTGGTCTGTGTCCCTTAACATTGCCCATGTATGTGGTATTGTTGCCAAATCAGCCACAGTGAGTTTAGTGACACACATACCAGCATCAGACATCATATCTGAGTGACACATCATGCTAATATGACATCTGCCACACTATCACTTGTCCAGGTTTGTAGGAGCAATACATGACTCTCCATCCTATTTCTGGTGAGTTATCTCACCAGCGATTAAGGCATTCAGAACATTACATGTTGTAAGAGCAAGTGCGTGATGTCCCATGCATATAATCTATGTGGGGCATGTCATGTGTATGTAGTAGTACAGTACATAATGATGGATTTTTTTTTGTACTAATCTATTGCCAACTGTGTTTATTTTACTGTATGCACATTCCCTGTGTCAGTCCTTACTATGTATGCAGAGGATACACCATTTTGTCTGTGTTTCACCCGGTGGACTCAGGGATACATATCACAAACCTGTCATACACTGTATGCCCTCATCAACTGCATCAGGGTTGAGTGCATGGGGAAGAAATGGCAGGGCCAACAAGTGTTCACAGGCGAATATGTTGCAGTTAATGTAATGTTTGTTTATTAGGGACCTGTACACAGTACTGCAGTAATCTGTTCTGTATGTATGAACCTGTGGTACTACACAACACCGAGCTGACATGTCTGAAGGCTACCTGTCTGTGACGAGGGGTATCTGTGCAAGGTCACACTGTCTACAGTGTCCATCACACACTGTTGCATGCATACACACCTGATACATGTACATATAAAGCTGTACCTTGCCTATGAGATGGTTGGTGTATTCCCAGTCTGCCATATTCCCTCTTGGGAATGTCTACAGGACCACAGCTTGCACACACACAGACACCTGGATCACAAACAGAATACACCATGTCAGACTACATTCAGTCAGTGTTACTAACAGCAATAATGCATCCTGGCTAATAAGGTGTATACACCTGATGTACCCATAACAAATGCAAGCAGACAGCACCTTACATAGTATTACATAGCTACACTGTACTATATTCACCCTGTGCATCAGACCCATATTACCTTGGCCCTGAATCGATGATATGGATGACAGGGATGTGGCACCGGTATCATCATATGCACAGTGTGTGGTGTTGGTTGACAGAGGCCTAGGCTGGGCCATACAGTTGACAATGTGTGTGTGTGTGTATGTGGAGGGGAGTCCAATAGATGGGCTGTGCAGAGGTACTGTGTGTTGTCTGGAGGTGACCTGCCTGCGATACAGAGGTGTGTGTGTGTAGGTATGCAACAGTCACACCATGTGGCTGCCCTACACAGAGGTATGTTGGACAGCTGTGGACTGTACATGGCAGGGTATCCAGTTCACTGTCTCTGGTCACGGACATGGGAACTGGTCCTTCCAGAGTGCCAGGGGTATCACTGGCACCACCAGGCTCAAGGGCAGATGCAGTACTGCTTCCTGATGGTGACTGCTAGATCTGTGCCCCTGATGGGACTGGACTGGACCACATGCCCATGGCCTGCTCTGGTGTGATGTGGACAGCAACCCCCCTTCGGTAGTGTTGGTGCCACTACCACTATGGGAGTGTGAAGGTGCATGGCCCCATAGACTCTCAGCTGTTGTTGGTGCTGACCTACATCCACATGGCCAATGCCCATCTCCCACCACATGCTCTAGCACAGACATGCCAAGGTTGAGGATTGCCAAGGTCTCACCCCACCGACGATTCATGACCTCAGTATTTAGACATGTGGCCTCAACAAGGTCATGAATGTAGCCACGTAAATCAGGAAGAGTTGCATCCACCATCCTGAGTATTTGTGTGTTGTGGCATTCATTGTGTGCCTGAGCATCCATGACAGCCCGGGACATGAGTCTGACACCTTCTTCTGTGCCAGTTGCGACACCAGGCTGATGAGCAGAGTTCCAACTGCAAGCACCCCTGTCCTTCCACCTCTGCACTCCGGCTATGGCCATTGTCTACACTCACATCTGCCATAGGCAGCACACTAGCCTGTTCAATGCCACCATCTGCCAACTGTTCATCTATGGCCACTAGTGATGGGGTATGTGTGAGCATTGTCATTGTGTGCAGGGATGGAGTGGACAAGAGTGGGATGCCAACCACTGTCACAGATTCAGCCCCTGACAACCCCACCTTTACCCCTCAATTTACCTATCATTGTCAGAGTCTGCAGAAATAATGCCACCATTTTCCAAGCGGGGGCGACCCCGAACCCCATTGCCACCTGTGAGAGGAAGACAACATATGTACATTAATACTTGCACTTTGAGGGTGGCTGGCACACACATGCAAACTCGAGCACACACACACACACACACACACACACACACACACACACACACACTCCCACTTAGAGGTGAGGTGGCACAGCTCTGTTACACAGACCACACATTACCCAAATGGTGACATGCATGACACATGGCCCTCAACATCATGCATTGCAGTTAGTTTTACTACATGTAACCAACAATATAGAGCTCTGGGATACGTGATTAGTGTTAGTAAGTGATGGCCCTTCCCTAGCTCAGACTGCACCTGTGTACACATCATTGCTGTTCACCTGTATAGCACAGTGGCAAGTACTACAGAACATACCTCACAACTGCACAGATCCTCGCAGGATGTGTAGAAGTCTGGCTCATATGTCTGCTTTGTTTATCATAACCCCTGTGTTTCTATGATATGAGTGGGATGGTCTGAGGAGTGACATCACTGATTCATGATATACATTTGAGTGTCAGACCTGCAAACCAACAGTAAATGTATGGTCACACAATTCCTGTTACACCACCAACCTTCTAAACTTACAATGGATATGATACGTGTACGCAACCTTTTTAACATGCCATGTTCTTGTAATATACAAGATGAGACCGCAATAATGCATTCAAATGTTACCCACCTTTCATGTGACATATGACTTGTGCACTCCAATCAATAAACAAACACATGTATGTGTAAAATATAATGACTGCAATATGCACACAATGGTGATTGCATAAGTGTGCACACCCTTAAAATGATACTGTGTTGAAGCAACTCGTACATGACTTACAGCATTCAATCTTCATGTGAAGGTGTCTATCAGCATGGCACATTTTGATTTGGCATTATTTGACTAATCTTCCATGCAAATGTCACCCAACTCTGTCAGATTGTATGGGCTCCTCATGTGCACAGCTCTCATCAGGTCACACTGGGGGTTTTCTATGTGGTGTAGGTCTAGGCTCTGGCTGGGTCAGTCCATAACCATGAGTGTGTTCAGGTGGAGCCATTTTTAGATGGTGTTGGATGTGTGCTTCGGGTCTTTGTCATGTTGAAGGTTTTTGCAGATGCCTGATGGATGTGGGCCAGTTGTGATTGTTATTTGGAACTGTTCAGAATTCCCACAACCATGACTACAGTCCCAGTTCTGGCTTTGGAACGGCCACTGCCACCAGTGTGATTCACCATGGGGATGTTGGTCTTCAGGTTTAGAGAGGTGTTGCTTGTACACCACACATACCTTTTGGTATTGTGGCTGTGAGGTAGACCCATAGTCTCATTACACCATAACACATTTTCATACATGCATTTGGGAGACTTGATGTGCTATATTGCAAATTGTATCCACCCCTGGATGTATTTTGGTGTGGGGAATTGAGTCCATCTTCTGACTGTACCCCATAGGCCAGATGTATGCAGTCTATGGGAGCGTGTTCTCACAGGTAGTATACAACAACAGTACTAGCAGAGATTCCTGCAACTCCCTCAGTATTGCTGTATGTCCCCTGGCAGCCTCCGTGACAGGTTCTGACATGTCTTGTCATCAGTTTTTGGAGGGATGTCAGGTTATTTTCAACAACACTGTTGTTCCATATGCAATCCACCTTTTGACTACTGTCTCCACTGTGTTCCATGGTGTATGCAGTGCTGTGGTAATGTTGTTGTACCCTACTCTTGACTGATCCCTTTGACATATGAGATCCCTTTGCTGCTTTGTAAGCTGTGTGCAAGCCATGGCTGTGGCTGTTGCAGGCAACTGAGCAAATGTTATGATTATCCTGCTTGGACAGCAGACTTATTTGGTGTTTCTCAGAGTGCCTTTTCTTGATGGCAGTTGTGTTCCCAAGCAGACTGAATGCTATCAGTGAAAAAATTAAATGGAGCTGCTTACTGCTTGGTGTGATGGATTTGAAGTGTTCTTAAGACGCTCAGTCTTGCTGGCTGGATTCTGCTAAAATTCAAAGTCTGGTTATATTTGCATTCACAGTCTGTTGCATACAGAAACTTGCAGAATATACACTGATGAGAGAATATACTTTGCAGCATCAACTTTAGAGAGCAGTAACAAATAACTTTTTATAATAAACCAAATGGAACAATGTTGCAGCTTAAAGTACTGTTCCAACTTTACTTCTCATATAGTACAGATGATGTGAGAGATATAACATTTACCTTAGGACAAATGAGTCCCTGCCATACCTCTAACATAACTGGATTTATACAGCTCTTTATATACAGTTTTAGTCATGCATAAACATATACATTTCCTCTTGATATTCTATTTTGGAGAATTGCTCATCCTGTAGAAACAATACTAAGCTTCCTTGTTTAACAATGTCTTGTAAGAGACCATCTTTTCTGACAGTGTGAACATCCTGTAACAGTGTCCTGTTGTCCATGCAGAAAACATGTTTTTGAGGAAACACATTGTCCTGTATTCTATTTGGATCTTTGTATAAGAACATCTGTTCTTGTGCCAATGCTGATACATATCCTGTTTTCCATGCAGAAAACATATTTTTGAGGAAACACATTGTCACAGTGTTATTGTCCATTCTTTAAAAGCAGATTTTACATTTTTGCTCTTGCATGCATCCTGTTTTAAGTCTGTAAGGGAAAAATGTCCATTCAGCAGATTCCTTTTCCAAGCCATGGTAATTTAGTATGGATGCTGATTACATATTACTAAACTCTATTTCTACATTTAAGCAAGCTTTATCTTGTACCTTATTTATGTTGCATAATTGCAGCAAAGTTACTTTCAACCTTAGTATATTGTTGAGCACACTCTAACAATTCCGTCTTTTATATTTTAAACTAGAGAAATAAATTCAGCATTATTTGGTAATACTTTTTCATTATGACAATTAACAACAGTAACTTGGCAAGCTTTTGCTAAGCAGACTTTAATACATGTAAATAATATGCAACCAAGCATTACAATAACAATAAAAGAAATTAAAAATACAGCGATTTTTCCTGTCCATCCTGTAAATAGATTACTAAACCATTCACTCCAGTCATCATTCCAGTTTTTTCTAGTATGTTGAGACACTTGTGCAATCACTTCTAAATGTGCTTTTACAGATTTTGTTTTGTCTGGAATAAATGTACAACATTGTTCTCCTATTAAAGCACATGTACCCCCTTGTGCTGCTAATATGTAATCTAATGCCATTCGATTTTGCAAAACCATAGTTCGTATTGCTGTCATTTCGACAGTAATGTCAAGGACTGCATTGAAAGTGGCATTTGCCAATACCTCAACTAGTTTAGATAGTTTTCTCAGTTCCCAGATGGCTTTTGCAGCCCCGCATCAAGGGAAAATACCTGCTCCAGAGATTACATCATCTCCTAAATCCATATCTTTTAATTTAATATAATCAAGATTTTGATGATATATACGTGATGTATCTAAGGTGTCTACTGGATTTTCTGGACTTTCAATTACAGGTAATATATCCCTTTTCTTTTTTGTATTTCTAATGTTTCCTTTTGGTAACTCTTTTACATGATGCATTGCTGGTACCACTAATCCTATATAACAGGTGCCATCCCATCCCATTGGTAACCATTTATAAGCATATTTACCACAGATGTAATATAACCCATCTGATAGAGCAACACTGCTATTTACCAGACTGCCATTTACTTGCCCCATAGTAGGAGTTTTATCATGTACAACTGTAAAGTTTTTATCTGTTTTACTTCTCCAACATGTAATATTAGTTTTACAGTAATTTTTGTCATTTTGTGAAAAATGAAATACTGCTGTGTCACTTAATATTAACTGACCCTTAATTGGTATTAAAATAGGAAAACCATGAGAAAATACTCCACGTACTGGTATGTGGTTGTGAAAATTTATCATTTCAATTGTTTGAATACAATTGCTATTTCCCACTGGAACAGTTCCATTTTGTTGAAAACATGTGATCCCCTGCACTATAGCAGATAACTGTACTCTTGCTTTACGTAATTGTACATTTGTAACTTGATCTCCTGTTTCATTTATTAATACTCTCCAACTACTAAGAGAATTTAGTGGAATATGTATTAGAGGCATTACCCCTGTTATTTTTGGTATTAAACTACATACCCAACAATTAGAAACATTCATGCTTTTGCATACCAACATTGTCTTGCTAAAAAGTGTTAAGATGGTGACCAGTGTTGTTCATTTTTCCACATTTCTTTACTCTCTCTCTCTTATGTAACTTTACAGTTTGATTAACAGGTTGTAAGTATAATTTAATACTAAGCAATACAAGAATAGTTAGTATGATAGCTATTATCAATTTAAAAAAACATCCTTTAAATAGAAATTCCAGTGTTGAATCATTTTGCCTTTGGTCATCCGAAACTGGATTTCCAAAAGGATGCACTTTAAACCATGTCAATTCATTAGGGTTTTCTCTGTTGGAAACCTACAAAAGAATACATTTAATCAGATTTACATTGTTCACTATTTTTTATCATTCTTAGTTGATCTTTATGTACCAACATTGTTCTGTTTTTTCTTTTTTCCTTTGATTTTGTACACTAATGGTCCAATTTGTTCCACTACTTCAAAAGGGCCTTGCCAATTGCTTGCCCATGGTCCTTCCATTTGGAATGTTTTTACCAATACTTTGGTTCCACAGGGAAGGATGTCCTTCAAGGATGCATCTGCAGTCATCACATATGGGTTGTCCTGCCTCAGGCAGCCCTTCGGTCGGCCGGATTCCAAAGTCTGGGTCTGGCATCGGTTGATGTCGCACTTTCCCCGACTTCAGAGCGTCTGGGGTATAAAAGCATCAGCCAACGCCATTTTCTTCAGTCTTTCTTGCCGCGTGGTGCCCGAAGCAGAAGCAGTTCGCAATTGTCGGTTGGCCAGCTCCTGTGATTCAGCTACCGAAGACTTCGAAAAAGCTAAGTACCCCATTGGGGACTCTTTCTTGCCTCAGCCGATGTCAGTTAAAGTTAATAATTGTTTAACTTGTGGGAAACAAATACCTCATAAGGATTTCCACTCTTACTGCCTCCCCTGCCTACGCCCAGACCACGACGTCTCGGCCTGTTCAGCCTGTGCTTCCTTCAACCGACGAACTCTTAGACGTTGGTCGGAGTTTGCAGAGGAATTCTTTGGGGCTAGTTTTGCTTACAAGATGCCGTCGGAGACTCCGACTTCGCATTTAGTTAAGAAACGGAAGGACAAGGACCGACATACGCGGGTAACGGTTTCGGCTGAAACCATGGTCAGGCCTACCGCGAGTGTCTCTGTCTCGGCTGAAACTGAGTCCTTGGTACTTCCGATTACCGAAACCGCACAACCAACTACCTCGGCCCCGGAGGCCCCGGCCGAGTTGGTTATTGAATTACCTTCTGAAACTGGTGTCCAGGAACCTTCTGACACCATTCCTTTAGACAAGTCTACTCCTGCACATGGTGCAGCCAGACCTCCTGCATCCATGTCCATTAAGGCTTTCTCTAGGGCTAAAGCTGCTAAACTTACTAAAGCTTTGCCTCCCAAGGTTACCTCTCAGAGACCTTCTACTGGCTCACAGATTGTTAGCTTAGCAGAGGATCTTATCTCCTTAATTAGAGGTTCTCAACCTCATCCAGACAGGGGCTCTCAACCACCTCAAGACAAAAGGCCCAGGGTTGAGCCCTCTGACCCCCACTCCTCAGATGAGTCCACTGATGGCTCTACTCTGTCAGACCACCAGGAAGAGGCTTATTCGGCCTACGAGGATTCTGATGCTGAAGAATCTATTCCCTCTGCCTCCCCTCCTGAAGAGTTTTCCTTTGGAGAGACATTACACTCTATGAGAGAACATTTTCAATGGCAGGGTCAGGAATTCTCTGATTCTAGAAAGAGATTAAGGACCTTTTTACATTTACCTCAGCATAGGCCTTTAGCTATACCTCCTGTTTTGAATGCCATTGATGATGTGTACTCTGATGCTAGTACAGCCCTGACTCTCCCTCCGCTCCTGCCAAACCTGATAGGTACTACAGGGTCCCGGACTCAAGATCTACACCTGTACAAGGCCCACTCTGCTGATCCAGAAACTATTTCCCAGGGCCCAAAAGGGGTTGCAGCTGCCACTGCTAGAAATCCTCTACCCTCTGAAAGGGAGTCCAGAGCTTTAGAGAGATGGGGTAAGAAAGTGTATACTTCTGCAACTCTTTCCATGAGGGCATTAAATTGTCAATTTCATATGATACAGTACCAAGAGTATTTGTTAGATGAATTGCATAAGAAACTGTCTTCTTCTGAACCCCTTGATCGCAAATCCCTTCAGGATCTGGTACATAACTCCCACAGGTTAGTAACCATTTCTTGTAGTGTGGTTATGATGCATTGGAAGCTTCATGTAGGTCAGCTATGACAGGTGCAGTCATACGTAGGTATGCCTGGCTGAAGGAACAATCTCTGCCAGACCATGTTAAAGCTAAGCTTTTGGATGCTCCTATGGAAAAGCAAAAATTATTTGGTTCCACGGCTCAAGAGGTCTTAAAGAAATTTGAAGAAAAGGCAAAATCTGTGCAAACAGTCAAAGACTTTCTGCAAGTCCAACCACCGAGATTCAGCAGAAATTGGCCTAAGAATTGGTCCTTTCCGGACTCAGACAGATCTCAGAGAGGCAGGAATAGGCGTGCCAGAGGTAGAGGGCAAGCTAGAGGCTCCTACAGAGGCCGTCAGTGGCAGCCTCCCAACCAGAGAGGTAGTGCAGGAACTACAACTGCTACACCAGGACAGACTCAATGACTTTGTTTTGACTCCGCCGACCAGGGCTCAATTAGAAGCACCTTTGGGTGGAAAGCTTTCTTTATTTTCAAAAAATTGGCACAGCATTACAAGGGACACATGGACACTGCAAATAATAGACAAAGGATACAGGTTCCATTTCCACACATTGCCAAAAAGAAAAGGCATGCCAGACCTGCCACCAAATCAGAGGGCAGAGGCTTTGAAACAAATTTCCAACTTGATACAAATGAAAGCTATAGAAAAGGTACCTCTATCAGAACAAGGCCAAGGATTTTACTCCAGATTATTCCTTGTTCCAAGAAAAGAAAATCAATGGAGGCCTATTCTCGACTTGTCCGCACTGAATACTTACCTCATTGTGCCGAAATTCAAAATGCTGACTCTACAGCAACTCCTTCCCATGCTGGGCAAGGGGTCTTGGCTGGTGACTCTAGACCTCTAGGAGGCATACCTGCATGTCCCTATCAGGCAAAGTTGCAGAAGACACCTCAGATTTCTTGCAGGGTCAGAGCATTATCAATTCTCAGCATTGCCCTTTGGCTTATCTACTGCACCCAGAGTATTCACGAAATGCCTGGCATCAGTAATTGCACACTGCAGACTTCAGGGGATTCAAATTTACCCATATCTGGACGACTGCCTTATACAAGCGGACAGCAAGCAAACTTTGTTAAAGGACTTGGATTATGCCATCCACCTACTGCAGGCCTTGGGATATACAGTCAACATCCACAAATCAAGACTTGTTCCATCCCAAAGAATAACTTTTCTGGGTGCGGATCTAGACACAACCACCCAAATGGCCTTTCTCACAGAAGAAAAACAAAAACAACTACCGGATTACTTCAAGAATCTGACTAGACAAACTCAGCTGACTGCAAGGAAAATCCTGCAGGCCCTGGGTTACATGGCATCTTGCATTCTTCTGATTCCACAAGCAAGGCTGCATGTGAGAAAATTACAATGGTACCTAAGGAGTTTATGGACTCAGCACAGTCACAGCTTAGAAACTTTGATCCCACTCATTCCATGCCTCCAAAAGGAATTTCTGTTGTGGGCTCAAGCCTGCCAGTCGAACAGCGGGTTGCCCTTCAGCAAGCCAAGAGCCAACCAAACCATCACTATGGACACTTCAGACCAAGGTTGGGGAGCACACATGGAGGGCAGATGTATCCAAGGGCTATGGTCACAAAGAGAGCTGCGCATGCACATAAATCAAAAGGAAATGCTGGCAGTGATGCACGCTATCGAGGCCTTCAAACTCTTTCTGCATTAAGGCCACCTGCTAATAAGGACAGACAACACCACAGTTATGTGGTACATAAACAAGCAAGGAGGCACCCATTCCTACCCTCTTTGCAGACTGGCAATGACTCTATGGGAACTTTCCTTGAAACTCAATATAGACCTGCAATCCCAGTTTGTGCCAGGAAAAGACAATATATTGGCGGACAGCTTAAGCAGAAATATCATGGATGCACATGAATGGATGTTGCACCCAGACATCTTCCTACAGATAACACAATCATGGGGAAGGCCAGACATAGATCATTTTGCCTCCTCCCACAATCATCAGCTGAAGAAATTCTGCTCAAGGACATACCACCCACAAGCATGGAAAGTGGACGCCCTGTCTTTCAGCTGGAGAACCCTAACAGTTTATGCATTTCCACCTCTTCCATTAATGACCAAGGTCTTACTGAAGATCAGGACAGAGCAGCCAAAAGTGATTCTGATAGCTGCGGACTGGCCAAGACAGCACTGGTGCCCACTGTTAAAGAGCATGTCACACACGAAACCATGGCCCCTTCCTCAATGGCCACTTCTCCTGACACAGCACAATTACAAAACTCTGCATTCCAACCTGAAAACCTTGCGACTAACAGCCTGGAAAATACCTTGACTCCTCCTCAGGATAAGCTATCCAAGAGAGTGAAGGATATCATCATGGAAGCTCACAGGCCTTCCACAAGAAAGGCATATTCAGCAAAATGGAAAAGATTTCACATTTGGAACACCACCAAGGGCCTAGATGCGACAGTGATGAACATGCCACATATCCTGGAATACTTGGCAGAAATGCTGCACAATGGCCTGTCTTACTCTTCCATTAAAATTCATGCGTCAGCAATTTCAGCAGAGTACAACACTGATCCACCTGTCTTCTCTCATCCTCTCCTGAGACAGTTTCTAAGAGGAATCAAAAACATCAATCCTCCAAGGAAACCACCTCTACCTACTTGGGACCTTAACTTCGTGTTGGAAAAACTAACACTTCCTCCCTTTGAACCAGCAGCATCTGCAGATCTACAGTTTCTGTCTTGGAAAACTGCCTTCCTTCTGGCCATAACCTCAGCAAGAAGAGTATCTGAGTTACAAGCTCTAATGGCAGTACAGCCATTTCTTTATCTTTCATCAGGACAGAGTTTCATTGAGAACCAATCCTACATTTATGCCAAAGGTGGTATCCAGGGTATCTTTGAACCAAGCTATTCACTTGCCTACATTCTTCCCACAACCACAAAATAAAGGGGAGAAACTACTGCACACCCTGGACATACACAGACAGTTGCGCTACTACTTGGACAGAACTAAAAGTTACAGAAAGACTGACCAGCTGTTTGTAGCATATGCTGCTGAGGCACAAGGAAAAGTAATTTCCAAACAGACAATTTCAAAATGGATAGGAAATTGCATTTGTTTTTGTTACTCCTTTCATGGAAAAACTGTGCCAGCTAACATTAGACCTCATTCCACGAGAGCCACAGCCACCACCACAGCCTTCCTAAGAGGGGTGGCTACCAAGGACATTTTAGAAGCTGCTACATGGAGCTCCATGCATACATTTGCCAAGCATTACAATTTACCTTTATACTCCAGATCCAGAGCCGGCTTTCTCGCAGTCCTGCAGGGTATCTTGGCTACACCATCCTTTACTTCCCCAAGTACCTCCACCCCAGATTGGCTATGGTATTCTACCCATATGTGATGACTACAGATGCATCCTTGAAGGACATAGTACAGTTTTGTACCTACCATAAATGTAGATGTCTGATAGGTATGCATCTGCAGTCAGGTTTACTCCTCCCTCCTTCCCTCTGTGGTATACTTCTTGGGTACTTACCCTCTTATAGCTAGCTGGGGGGATCTATTATGGTGTATTTGTTTTATATAGTACTGTGCATGTTTGGATTTAATGCTTTGCAATGCATATCTCCAAATTTTAGCCTTCCTTAGAGTGGGCACCTGGCATCTGGGGCAAAGAAAAACTGTGGAGTAAATGGGTGTCGGCTGGATGCTTTTTATACCCCAGATGCTCTGACGTTGGGGAAAGTGTATTGACATCAGCTGAGGCCAGACCCAGACTCTTGGAATCCTGCCAATCAGAGGGGCTGCCTGAGGCAGGACAAATCTATATCTTGATGACTGCAGATGCATACCTATCGGACATCTACATTTATGGTAGGTACAAAACTGTACTTTTCTTCAGCTGGTATTATTGGCACCTTTTTCCATAGGATGGAACGCTTGCTCCCCTTGCATTATAGTCACATATACTAGTAAAAGTTGTTTTATGCTTTATTCCTGATGTTTCATAATTTCTAGCATGGGCCTACCATTAAGGTAAATCTGGATCAAATGGTAATTGAATACCAGGCATTTTATGACCTGTCATTATTTCATATGGGGAAATACCTGTTTTGCTGTTTGGTGTTGCTCGAATACCCATTAAAATACCAGGCAGATGATGTACCCATGTATTGCCCTCTGTTCCAAGCATGCCTTTTTAGACGTGCTCTTTTAACGATGCGATTCATACGTTCTACAAATGCCATTAGATTGTGGATGGTATGGTACATGAAACCTTTTAACTGTATGCCTAACAAATTACACATTAGTTTAATGAGATCACTGACAAACTGTGGGCCATTGTCTGACTCTATGACACCGTGGCCATCCCCAATGACAGAAAATATTTTTCCGCCAAGGCTTCTGCTGTTGCCTTTGCTGTCATGGTTTTGGTAGGAATTAGCTTCTACCCATTTTGAAAGACGTCCACTACTACTAGTAGATATCTTAGTAACCTCCGCTTTGTTGCTGGTAATGGACCCTGCATAATCTATTTGAACTGCATACCATGGCCCATCAAGCTGGCTGTACTCTAAGTGTAACTGGAGGCCTTTTGCTTTTAGCATTTACCTGCAGACAGATTAAACATTCTTCTATAATCAGTTTGCAGACTGGCACTTTAAATTTGGGTTCCAATACTTTTCTTTTACAACTGCCCATAACTTATCAGTTCCTATACATGGCCCAGTATTTGGTGATTTAACTTGACCAACTGGCGTGCTAAACTGAAATGGTACATATGTGTGGCAACTATGTAACCCTTTGGATGCGTCGTATGCATAGGTACTCCTTTGGTGGTATACCTGCCAATCTGCACTTTGATCGGTTTCTTCTTTTAAAATTCCCTGTTGTTTTGTATATTTTACAAGGTCTTTCTCCATATTGACTCTTTATCTAATCTCTTTTAAGACACTAACTTCTACATTGGCATACTTCATATTCTTCGGAAGTTCTTTTCCATTTTATTGCTGCTTGTTTGGCCAAGGTATCAGCTACTTTTATTTAATCCTGTAAGTTTCACTGGTTGGCTTTTGATGTGCTTTTACTTCTTTAAGAATGCTATATACTGTCGCTTATTTGTTTTGACATTGTTATAACTTTATATATGTCTTTAATACTTCAGCATGCCGTAATGGTTTACCTAATAACTATCCACACAAATCCTCGCTCTTACCCAGGTTTCCATATGTAGTCTTAAAGAATTTACTACATAAGCACTTCGTCTGAAAAAAAATGTTAATAGGATTGCCAATACTTTAGCACGCCACAATACTGCCTCCAGTTCAGCTCTTTGAGCTGTGGACATGTATGCCAATGGTAACTTGATTAGTCTTCAGGAGAACTTCAATTGTGGATTCCTCTTCTGGAACTGTGGCAAATCCTGTCCAGTATCTGCCTTTGTTCCCCAATATCGCGCTCCATCCCCACAACAAAGATGGATGGCTTAAAGTGATCAAAATCAGATGCTAAAAATTGCACCTCAGGTGACATTATCTTTTCAAACAGTTATGCTATTTTCCTTCATATCCCATATGGTTTGACAAATGTATTTATCCCCTGTCTGTATAGTAACAGTTTTCATTCCAAAAGTGCCATCCATCTTTTGCAAAAGACTTTTTTTCCTTGGAAACTTTTTAAAACCCCAAAACTGTTAAATTTTATTCATTTTTTCAAAAACCTTGGTTCCTTTTTCCCCAAAGGGGTTTTAAAAAAAGGCCCTTGGGGTGGGTTTTTTGGGGTTTTGTTTTCTTTTTTTAAAAAGCCCCCGGAAAAAATTTT
>NC_056744.1:1705939460-1705965812 GCF_019279795.1 Protopterus annectens
CATCCTGCCCCCACCCCATCCCCCATTAGGGAAACCACTGTAAAAAATTTCTTCAAAGCCAACTTCATGCTTCTTAAGGCAGAAGTGGCAAACTTCATGACACCCATGCAGATAGACAATAGAGGTACGACTGCTGAATCCTACACAAATGCACTTTATAAGTGCATGGATCGTGCTATCCCTAACAGAACCAAGATGCTATCCTCCAAAAAAAAGGAAGCCAATCTGGTGGTCCCCTGCCATAAGCAAACTCTACAACAGAAGAAAGAAACTGTTGCAAAAAAAAAAAAGAGTAAAATCCCACAATTGGAGGAACTCCCTGGTCAGCCTCAGTAAGAAACTGAGATCCCTCATAAAATCCTCCCAAGCTAGTTATGAAAACAAAATCACCACCAATTATAGACATAACCACAAAGCATTCTATATCTATGTCAAGAATCTCAATGGCAAAACGCAGATCTGCTCGGAGTTACAGCAAAATGGCACTAAATATACAGAACCAACTGATATTGCCAACATCCTGGCAGATAGCTTCAGTGCTAACTTTACCCCCCCCTCACCCCCTAAAGGGCCCATCTCTATACCGGAAGAATGCAAAGTTCCTATAATCAGGGCTGCACAGGTAAAAACCACACTCTCCAAAGCCAAGAACACGACATCAATGGACACCCCACCGAAGCACCATGTTCAATCATAGCCTCACCTCAGGCTTTGTGCCCACTGAATGGCACACAGAGACGGTTATCCCACTTCACAGAGGGGGAGCCACCACGGACCCCAGGAACTACCGTCCCATTAGCCTAATGAGCCTGGTCTGCAAGGCCATGGAACATATCATCATGGAACTTATAAACAAAGACATTGGTAATCTCCAAACTCTGGACTCCACCCAGTTTGGGTTTGTAAAAGACAGATCACATCTCCTAAACCTGACAGACTTCTTTGAAGCAGTCACCAAAGCCGTAGACGAGGGTAAGGTGGTTCATACAGCCTATCTAGATCTCGCCAAGGCTTTTGACACCATCCCCCACTCTGGAATCATAGATAACATTTAAATGGCTCACTGACAGAACCCACACTGTGAAAGTAGCAGACTAGAAATTCGACTTCAGACCAATGACAAGTGGAGTACCACAGGGTTCAGTCCTGGGTCCTCTCCTGTTTGGTATCTACTGTTCTGAAGTACAGGCCAACACAGAAGGTCTTTGGCTAACGAAGTTCACAAATGACTGCAAACTAAGAGCCATCCGGACCGAACTACAAAAGGAGGGGGAGTATCCATATTCATAAAGGATACCCACACCTCCAGGTTAGTGGCAACGCACGAAGCATCGGAGACCATCCAGGTGCAATTAACCAACTGCCCTACAGTTTGTAACATGCTACAGACCACCTTCTCAAACTCAGGAAACCCACACAGCCTTCCTGAAGACACTGGAGAGTATAAATGTCTCTCCAAACACCATCATATTGGGTGACTTCAACTACCCAAACATAGACTGGGAACATTACTCAAGCCCCAACACCCTAGCCCAAAGGTTCCTTGAGTTCATAAACTCAAATGCTATGGAACAACTAGTCACCATTCCCACAAGAGGAGAAAATATACTAGACCTGATCATCACAAACATGGGGACAAAATGCTCCACACCGGAAGTATATCCCTCATTGGTGAGATCAGACCATAAATTAATCTCACTGGAGATCCACATCCTGCCCCCACCCCAGCAAAAAGACCACAGTGAAGAACTTCTCAAAAGCAAACTTCACACTTCTTAAGACTGGAGTGGTATCCTTCAAGGCCCGAGCCAGTGGAAACCACAACCCACGCTGCTGAAACCCTTACAAATGCCTTCTACGAGCACCTCCAGGAATGTATGGATCAAGCAATCCCTAATAAAATCAAGACCTTTTCCACCAAAGGCAGGCGCCTGGTCTGGTGGACTCCAGCCATAAACAAACTCTACAACAAGAGGAGAAAGCTACTACATGACAGAGCAAAATCCTAAATGGGAAGGCATCTCTGATCAATACTAGCAAAAAACTACGATCACTCATAAAATCATCCAAGGCCAACTTTGAGAGAAAAATCGCTAATGACACAAAAGACAATCATAAAGCCTTTTTTAGCTATGTTAGAAACCTGGGTGGAAACTCCCAGATATGCTCAGAATTAGTCCAAAATGATAAAAAAAAATCACTGAACCCACAGACATTGCCAACATACTGGCAGACAGGTTCAGTGCAAATTTCTCCCCTCTCCCCCCCAAAAGGAGAAATATCTATCCCACCAGAGTCTAGCCTCCCAAACATCTCAGATGCCCAGGTGAGAGCTGCTCTCTCTAAAGCAAAAAACACAGCATCAATGGGACCGGACGGTGTCCCCGGCTGTGTGCTACATGAACTCAATGAGGAACTAAACCCACACATAAGGCTGCTGTTTAATCTTAGCCTTACTACAGGATACGTACCCAAAGAATGGCGTACGGCAACTGTGGTACCACTCCACAAAGGCGGTGCTTCTACGGACCCTGGAAATTACAGCCCCATAAGCTTGACGAGCCTTGTCTGCAAAGCTATGGAGAGGATCATAATGGAACTCATAAATAAAGACATTGGGGACCTACAGACACTGGATCCTACCCAATTTGGCTTTGTCAAGGGCAGATCCTGCCTCTTGAACTTGGTCGACTCGTCTGAAACAGTCACTAAGGCCATTGATGAGGGTAAGGCAGTTCACACAGCCTACCTTGACCTAGCAAAAGCATTCGACACAATACCCCACTCGGGCATCATAGAAAAGCTCACCAGCTTAGATGTAAACCCATATGTCACAAGATGAGTTGCAAACTGGCTCAAGGACAGAACACACAGGGTTAGAGTTGCTGGTGCCATGTCAGACTCTAAGCCGGTCATGAGCGGTGTCCCACAGGGCTCAGTCCTGGGCCCCTCTTGTTCGGCATTTATTTTCTGAAGTGCAGGCAAACATAGGGGGATTGTGGCTGACAAAATTTGCAGATGACTGCAAACTGGGCACCATAATTGACACTCCCATCAGACACAGACATCCTCCAGAAAGGTCTCATAGAAATGGATAACTGGTGCCAGAGCCATGGCCTTAAGCTAAATGCCAAAATGTATAGTCATACCCTTTGGGAAAAACAAGGTAACCCTTAATTACCACATAGGTGGTAATCCATTAAACACGGAAGAAGTTATCAGGGACCTGGGGACCCAAGTTGACAGTAACCTCTCTTTTGACACTCACATTGCCAAAGTGGTTAGGAAGACCTTCTACATTGCCCACCTGATCATGAAGGGATTCACATCCAGATCAGGAGAGGTCATTGTACCCTGTACTCTTCACTTATCAGACCAATGATTGAGTACAACACCCCATTCGAATGTACCTTACCCGACACCTGCAGCAGTTGGAAAGACCCCAAAAGTTCCTCACCAAAAGGATAAAGGGGCTCAAACATATGTCATACGATGCCCGACTGAAGAAACTCCAGCTCTATTCAGTCGCATACCGTCTGCTCAGAGGTGATCTGTGCCTGACATACAAGGCCATGTCCAACCCGGAATTAATGGACATGCTCCACCTCAAAAATCCAAATCCACCAGAGCCACGAGAGCAAGAGACTTAAACCTCAACACGGATATAAATAGGACGTGCTGGAGGGACAGATTCATCACCCAGAGACTCCCTACACTATGGAACAGAATCCCAGTCCATGTGAGGCAGAGCCCCTCACTGACTCTGTTCAAGAGAAATCTTGACGAGTGGATGGGAGATCGTAGGTTTACCCCGGGAATCATCTCTGTATCACTGCTGGACAGAGGCACAGCAAACTAATGGGTATAGTATTCTCATCCTAAGGGGTGGTGAAAGCCACACACACTCTGGCTAGGCTTATAAATGCCCTAGGGCAGATAGCCTAGTATGAACCTATGAACCTATAATCGAAACTCCTAATGATGTGGAAATCCTACAAAAGGGCCTCACTGAGACAGATGCCTAGTGTCAAAGCCATGGCCTCAAGCTCAATGCCAAAAAGTGCACTGTCATCCCCTTTGGTAAAAACTCTGTACCCATGAGCTACCACATAGGTGGTACTCTGCTTAACACCAAAAGTGTGATAAGAGACCTTGGGACACACGTGGACAATAGTCTCTCTTTCCATAATCACATCGCCACAGTAGTCAGGAAATCCTTCTACGTGGCACACCTGATCACAAAAGGTTTCTCATCCAGGAAAAAAAAAAAAAAAGAGGTCATTGTTCCCCTCTACTCATCACTCATTAGACCCATTATAAAGTACAAACTCCCCTTGGGTACGTACCTCACAACAAATCTACAACAAATGGAAAGGTCGCAGAAAAACCTTACAAAGAGGATAACCGGCCTCAAATCGATGCCCTATGCAGACAGTCTCAAACAACTCCAGCTTTACTCCGTCGCATATCACCTACTCAGAGACTATCTCTGCCTAACATATAAAGCTATGTCAAACCCAGAGCTATTGGACAGGCTCCACTTGAAATCCCAATCCCTCCAAGCTACATGCTCTAAGGACCTAAACCTTGTCAACACAATAAACAGAACATGCAGGAGGGATAGATTCCTGTCCCAGAGACTTATACTCTGGAACAAACTACCTAACTATATCAAACAAAGCTTCTCATTAGCACTGTTCAAGAAAAATCTTGATGATTGGATGGGAAATGGGAAATAGGAAATAGGAAATCCCCCCCCCCCCCCCCCGGGGATCACCTTTGTGGCTCTGCTCGACAGGGGCACAGGAAAATAATTTTCTTGGGTGGCAAAAGCCAGGGTACCTTTCTGGCTAGGCTTATATAGGCCCTAGGGCCGATAGCCTAGTACCTACCTATGAACCTATAATGCCTTGAATTGCAAATCTGTCAGTAAAATATGTGGAAGCTATCATTTTCAAACCACATGAATACAAACAGATTATGTGTCACATACATACAAAAATAGCTACTACAAGTTGCCAAAATACAGGGTCATTAATGGCATTAGATTTGGTTGCAGCACTTTTACTGCCTTAGTAAAAAAGTACCCCTGTAATTACCTAGTGTAATATACTAGGAATGGTACTATAAAGTATATGAGAAATGTATACACCGCATTTGTTTCAACTTTCAAATGTTATTGCTCATCAGTCTGTAAAGTAACTGTACATCAGTCAACCATTCAGGAAAGATGTGAAAGTTCAAAACATTTTACCACAACGAATGGTAGAAAAAAGTATGAAAAGAAATTTAGTATGATGGAATCACTATTAACACTTATGGTGTGACTTCTGAAGGACAACATACCAGCAGCATCAGCTAATGAGAAAACACTTTTAGAACAGTGATTACATTCAGTTCCAATGCTGCATGACATTTTTAGAGAAAAGATGCAAAATATCTTATTCTTTTAGAATATTTGGACATTTGTTACTCAACAGGTTTCTTTGCAAAGCAATGCTGTGCTGTAAAATGAGGAAAAATCTGTGTGACTATAAAAATGCACCTACATGCACACACACACACACACACACACACACACACACACACACACACACACACACACAATATGGAAAATAATTGCCAGAGGAGAGGAAAAGATCTGTAGCAACAAGCATATAGCAAAAATAATATTGCCTAGGTTGAATAGTTTTTAGATACATTTTTGCAATAACAAGTACATAGCATATATCATTTGGTTGGTGTGTGACAACATAGCATCTCTAGCTGAGTAAAATCCAGTCATTCAACAAATTTAACTGTTCATGAGTGGGGGAAGAAAAACAGAAAAGGACAAACTTCAGCTGTAAATTTGTAGCACTTCCTAGCACAACCCCCACTGACAGTTTGTGTGAACTGACCTGCAACATGCTAAAAAGGAAATTTGAAAACCTTGCCTCTAGGTGAACATGTGACTTGCCCAGCACTAAAATGTAGACAAACTCCTCTAGCAAAAGATCTGACATAATGTCCCTTTAACATTCTGAAACCAGACTCTGTATAACATCATAACATTCTTGTCAGTACCCTGTAATTTGCTAATAAAGAGAATGCAGTTGTAAGGCACTTTAAATATAAAGCTAAAACTTTCTGAAACTATATTTTGTATAATTATGCGTGCATTTTACCTTTTGATTTTAACAAACAAACATTTTATTAGACTCATTTGTAAAGAAACTGCCAGTTAATATGCATTTTGTTAAAAAATAAACACGAGACATATTTTCTGTAACATAACTTACAGATGCTAATATCACACTATCCATGTTTCTACTTTGTGTCAGAAAATACTGATTTTTTATGAAAACACTATTTCATTAGCTAAGAAAAAAAATCCAGGCTGAAAATTTTGGAAGGTAATTCATGTGTCAGCTCATCTCCACAGTGGGAACTAATAATTTAATGTTTGTTATGAATTGTCCCTTACCTTATACACACTGACTGCCTCATGCAGGAACACAAAACTGTGACCAGAATGTCTGGGAACACACAGGACACAGATAAAGGCCTCATCCTCCTGGCAGAACAACTTCAGTCTCTGTCTGTGTTCACCACAGCACTGCTCTGTTCTCCCATTTGTAACACACAGACTCTGCATCTCTTCCTTGTCCCTGCTGTCTGTTTCCTGCATTGAATTGCAGCTTCAATTCCTAGGATCTTTGAACCATATTGACCAGCTTTCAATTCTCTCTGGACTTTTTTCAATGGGAAAGTTTTGTTACACAGTATAAAATCCTGTTAATGAAAGCCCTAAGGGGGCTGGTGTTTACAATAAAGTTTCAGACAAACTGCCTCATGAAACTCAACCCACAACCTACACACCATTTAAGTTTCATTTTCAGAGCACAGGAAGTAGAATGTATTGGGAAGTGACTGCCTCCATTTAAAGGGGCAATACAAAGTGTAGTTCAGATGTTTTATTTTTTGAGATAGAATGCCAGTCTTTTAATCAGTTACTTTGAATTTTAATGTTCAAGCGCGAAAAAGCGAATTTTGACTTAAAAGTTAACTGATTTATATATTTTAAGAACTGTTTATATATATATATATATATATATATATATATATATATATATATATATATATATATATATATAAAAGAAATAAACTCAAATTTATCCCAAAACCATGCTTTTTTGTCATATTTACTCTTGCTATACTGATGAATTTTCCACTCCTTCAGTTTTTCATTTATTTTTTTTATTTTGTCTACAAAGTTCAATAAACCCAGTGAGTTAAGAGGAAATCTAAATGTCCATTTCTGATATATTTATTTATGAATTATTTTCCACCAGGTAAGAGAACTAGTCTATAAACCATTTTTTAACCCATAAACAAGGCTCAGTGTGAAATGCAGATACAGAATTAAGTGCAGGAGCATCTTTCTTCCCCAGTCAATACCCATAATGTAATCAGTCAAAGAAATAGAAAGGACAGACAGCATCAACTAAATTTCCAGATCAGAGTGCAATTAAAATGCTATTTCAATAAGAAGCATTTAGAAGCACAGGATGTAGTGAAAATCTAGAAGCACAACACTAACAAAGTGTATACTTTAACTAAGACTCAAACCTAGACCCTCCAGATCATTGGTTCAGTTGTTCTAATCATTCAGCTACCAAAGTAGCTTGTTTTTTCATTAAAATTTACCTGGTCAAAGATAGATAGATAGATAGATAGATAGATAGATAGATAGATAGATACATTTCCCTATACATATTGAACACGTGTGGATCACATAGTGAATGTGGGAGAGATGAATGCTTCAGGCTCTCATTTGTGCTTCAGTAGTGTGCCTGAGGATATGAGAGGCTGGTTGACAGACTGGGAATGTAGCTCAGATGATGAAAGATGTCTAAAAAGGCTGACGTCTGTTTAGCAAGCAGGAAACAACACCTAGCACTGAATCTGGGCATAACAGAATCCATGGCTAGTAGCCTAAATAGTTGCAGCAGGTTCTACAGACAAAGGGGGGTGTCACTGGTTCCAGTAATGGGTGAGGCGCTTGGGTTAAATGATTTACTATAATCAAGTTGGATGTGCACTGCTTAAATGTCAGTAGAGACAGGGTGGGAACAAAGTCAGCTGAGGGAGATAACAGTTGTGTGACTGCAGCTGTTCCAGATTGTCACAAGGGCTAGTACCCTTTCCTGGTAGTGGGTACAGGCACTATCGCTAAGAATGATAATGCATCAGACATAATTATGTTAACCTGAAGTTGTAGACAGGAGATTTACTTTCAGGGGAAAGCCAGTCCAACAAAGATCATAGGATGGACACATTTTCAGCTGCCATTGAACTGGGTTTATTTGGACTGGGGGAGACAAGGAGATAAGCTGGAGGAGGGTTTTTTTAATGATACAGCTACAGATATCCTGATAAGAAATGACTTTTATGATTCAGCTTTGTATATTAAGTTACATACAGCCAAACACAGAGACCAGCACACAGGCAAAGGTATCTCTGGGGACACCTAGCATGTACCCACAACTCGAATGGAGGATAATGATGTGGTTGGTTCAGGAATAAATGGGGTAATAGTAGCAAGCCTTAATCAAAGCTAAATGTGTCAAAGGGTGCCAGACTAACTGTGAAAGGAGCTACTTCAGGGGAAGGGATAGTTGGTAGTAGTAAGAATAAATCTGAGTCACAGTTGTCAAATGATACTTGACATCCTACTGAAAGAAATCTAGGGAGGATTTTAAAGAGGGAGAGAGAAGGGGTTATGACAGGTATATCTCTCAGATCTTACCTTACAAAACCTGAGTGAAGTAGCCAAGGAGGTTAGGAACTCTCAGGCTAGAGGGGGTATGTATCCAGAGACAAGGGGCTATTGTACAAATAATGGACTGCTGAATGGGGGGCTGTACAGGGAAGTAGCACAGTAGTCGGTAGTCCCAAGAGCCTACTGTTAGGCACTTCTAGCCATAGGCCATGATATGCCTTGTTCAGGCCATATAGGTACAAAATATATAAAAAAAAAAAAAAAAACAGGTTTTTTGCAAAATTTGTATGGGTTAGATATTGCAAAAATATGAAATGGTTGGAAATATAGATGACAAAAGTAAGACCGCTCAGCGGCCCTAGCCTGTTACTGAAGAACCATTTCAGAAGGTAGACATGGATGTTGTGTGGCTTCTTATTACTCCAAGCTCTTCAAGTAAGAGGTATTTCTTGCTGGTGCTAGATTTTGTTGGTAGGTACCCTTAGGCAGTGTCCTTGTCCTCTATTAAGTCAGAAAAGATAGAAATGCAGTTAAAAATGTTCATTTGGGTCAATTTTTCATAAAAGATACTGATGGGTGGGTTATGTTTGTTATAGCTAATAATTATTCTATTCCACTCATTACTGTAATATATATGTTCAGATTAATGTGTGTTAGAGAAATACGGTCCAGCAATATCCAAACTTTATAACAATTTATTTATTTTATTTATTTACATTTGTTTACCGGGAAATTCCGACTGGACGCAGGTCCTTTTTCAGTGGATGCCCGGGGAGAAAAGCTCCACATAATGTACATGATAAATAGAGATACAAAGTTGCAGCAATAGTAAACAACAATACAGGTTGTTGGCTTTAATACAATAACAAGATATTGATTAGCAACAGTATATACAGTAAATGTTGCAAGTTAAGATAGTTTCTTGTTGTTTATAATATTAGTAACAAAGTTGTCAGACAAGATTTTAAAGTATGTAGAGACAACTAGCTAATTCTGAATGTGGTTAGTAGTGGCGGTAGTATAGTTCTTGTCCATATCTTCTAGCTATGAAATCATTCATAGAGATTTCCAGTTACTCCATATGGTTCTCCTCGCTATTATTTGGGTCTATATTAGAACATCAAATGTTCTAAATAACGAACGCTCACATGAGCGAAAATGCAGGACCTCAAAGTTTTTTTTTTTTGCAGTACAGTGAAGATCGGAATATTTGCCCATTCCTCACTGTAGTGCGATTTTGGAGTAGGAATATATATTTAGCAGGGGGGAGTGGGGGGCTGCTGTCTTGAGGCCCTGTATTTTTGCTCATGTGAGCGTTCAATATTTAGAACATTTGATGCTCTAATATAAACCCTATTATTTAAACCATATATTTGCATCATTTGACCTTTTACAACATTCTGAACTATATCATCAAGGTGTATCCTGGATTTATGCATATAGGTACTGCTTTTAGCTGATTTCTAATGCACAGCTGTTACAATTGTGCCATGTTGTGGACATGTCAAAGTAATGTCCAAAAAATGAATATTATACTGAAATGCAGTAATTTTAAACTTTAAAAACAGTTTAGAGTACATTTCAAATACTCCATAAAGTTTTGAAACTCATCCATTATTCCTTCATGGAGTACAAAAATGTCATCAACAAAGTAGATGTAAAACAATAGGTTCATAAGTTCATAGGTATATACTAGGCTAATGGACCTGGAGCATTTACAAGCTTAACCCAGAGGATTACCCCAGCATCGTGCCACCCGACTTTAGTTCGCAGTGTCCCTGTCGAGTAGAGCCACTGGAGTGATCTCTGGGGTGAATTTTCTATTTCCCATCCACTCATCAAGATTTCTCTTGAAGAGGGCTAGTGAGGTGCTCTGCTTGACATGTATGTGAAGTCTATTCCATAGCATGGGCAGTCTCTGGGTTATGAACCTGTCCCTCCAACATGTTCTGTTGATTGTGGTAATGAGGTTGAGGCCTCTGTAGCATGTGGTGCAGAGGGATTGGGATTTCTTTAGATGTAGCTTGGGATTTCTTTAGATGTAGCTTTCTTAAAAATAAATTTTGTTCATTAAACAAAAATTCACCCTCCCAGGTAAATACAATAATACTTGCAAATGAATTGGCAACAAAAGTACCCATAACTACCCCTTCTTAGCATGTAAATGTATTTGTAAGATAAGAAGACATTATTTTATACAATCAATAATAGCAGATCACACACGGTATTTATAAAAAGTTTGAATAATTAGATTATTTACTTAACTTTGCCCTAATAGTTTAAACTCCTATATTAGATATTGTAGTAAATAAGTCTACAGCTAGTGTATTGAAAATATAACTTTGTCACATATGTTGTTCACACCCTGAGTGTACCTTAACTAAAAATCTTTGCTGTTATTAATAAAACATTTTACTTCAGCAAAAACATTTTTCAATCTACATTCCAAAAATATGGATATCAGATAAGTTGACCACTCCCTAGCTGAGATTATAGGTCTCAGTGCTGGCTTTTCCATGTCCATATGGATTTTGGTTAAATCATAATAAATGAACATCTTCGGGTGAGGAGTTATAAAAGTAATTAAGATTATCAATGATGATGTAATTCTTCAAATGCAGATTATAAATAGCAGTGTTTACTCTTGGTATGATATTTGACAATTCACTCTTTTCAATTTTATTATAAGTGTATGTGTCATAAAATAAGTATAAACACTATCAGAAATAATAATTTCTATTTATCATCACTGTTTCCACATCCTTTATCAGCTCCTTTTATGATTATATCATGAACGACCAACAGAGAATTTAATGCTAGTCTCCCTGAATCAGTCAGATATGAATACTATTAATGCTTTGTTGTTCATTATATAATTGGTGCTTGTCACCCTAACAAGCTTTCTGAAAGTTCTGATGCAGTTAAATTATAATCTGAGGCATTAAAAACAATGTTGCCACCGCTGGTGTGCCTTGTGCTTTATTCCCAGTCCTTGGCGGCTCTGTCCTGAGCTCCTTCTTTCTCCTCTTCTTCCCCTTGGTATGTTGTTGATTGGTCTCTGAACAATTGTTATTCCATGGACTCATACTCATCCAATATTGTCATAAATTCATTTACTAAATTTCAGGTTAAAGGCCTGTGACCTTTGCAACAGTTCTGAACATACCTCTCTCAACCTCTTAGAGCAAGAAATCTGGACAAAGCCATAATTAAAAGTGGGACAGAGGCCCAAAACTAGGGACATTTTTTAAATATTGCTCTTACAAACTTAGAAGGTTGATAGAATAACATGTTTTGCATTAACATGTATTTTCTGAAGGGTATGAAGTCAGAAACTATCCGCAGTGGTGCAGCGGTAGCATTGTTGCCTCACAGCAAGAGGTTCTCCCATTCGATTCTCGGCTGGAGTGTGGGGAGTGCCTTCTGTGTGGAGTCTGCATGTCCTCTCCGCGGTTGGATGGGCGTTCGAAAGACATGCATAAATGGGCGTGCCTTCGTTGAAGGTTGAACGTCGAGCTGGCACCTCAGCGTTCGTCAAAATCTACTGCCAATCATTAGCGGACCGGAGTTCCGCTGTGGCGACCCCTAACTGGGAAAAACCGAAAGACAACAACAACATGAAGTCAGAAACTCAAATGTCTGTCATTAATTTCTAACTTCAGTCTTTAATGATTGCCACTAATTTGCAGAGAACCACAATTTTATGAAAAACAGGACAAAAATATAAGGCAAAAATCTAGACATTCTGCAAAAATCTGTACAGTTGAGAGGTATGTATGTATGTATGGATTTCTATCTTTAAAATTCTAAGCCCTCTTGGAATTACTTTTATGTTTCAGTTAAACTTTTCAACTTAAACACTGCCATTGGTGTTTTGTAAATGTCTGAGATTTCTGTGCTAACAAAGAATTGTAGTTAAGTCATGAGGTCCATGAGATGAAGTACTGCCTTGGATTTTGCCTGCTTTGGGCTACTTATCTTCTAGGGCTTTTTTTTAACTAAGTGTGCTTGCAGGACATGGAAACTGCTAACAATACAGATGGTTCAGTTTCACCATTATGACCAGCACAATGACAATAGAATCTCTGAATAAACATCTACATCTGTTTTGCAGTTAAGAGAAACTCTTTTCTGAATAATAATAATGAACTGGAAGTAAATGAGGTAAATATAGCAGAAAACTGTATTCATGGAAGTCATGGTTTTACTAATTTCATTTGTTAGAACAACATAGATTCATAGATTGTTACTAGGCTAATGACCTGAGGGGCCTTTCTAAGCCTAGCCAAGTTTTTCTGAAGGAATAATGATGTAATGTATCCAAATAGGACACTGAGGGGCAGGCATTTATATCCTACCTTTGTCCAGAAAAGACACATGTGCCAGGCCCAGTGTAAATTTCCTGTTCCCTGTCCACTGGTCTTGGTTGCGCCTAAACAGGGTAACAGACAAACTCAGCTCCACATGAATAGGAAACCTATTCCATAGGAGGGACAGTCTCTGGGACACATAGTCTCTCCAGACAAAACTTAGGTCCCTAGACCTTGTATTTCTGGTACTATTTGACTTAAGAATATGCAGGAAATACATAAGTGAGGGGTCTGCAGATGCCTTTTAAGCCATGGATAGATCACCCCTCAGCAATCTATAGGAGACTGAGTAGAAGGAAAGGGCTTTAAGGCACTCTGCATAAGGCAGGTTATGACTGATTAGTACATTTCACAATAACAGAAAACAAGTTATGCCAGAACAGAGAAGGTGTTTGCATCAGCATTTGCAATATTTACACACTAGTTAACAGTGCCAGTGTGTGCCCTCAAGGTATTTAACTGCATAATAACAGCAGCTACAACTTGAAGATATTTTAATACTGTAGTTAAGGTGAAACTTAGTAAACGTATGGGGTTGGGAAAGGAAGAGTAACTCAGGAGATACCATAAAAGTCAGGAAAGAACAGGATAGTGTCATGGGTATAGAGAAGGTAAAATGAGGAGAAGAAACTTGGTGTATCAGCTGATAACATGTGAGCAACAGCTTTCCCAGTTTAAGGTACAGTGTAACATATAAATACTTTCTTGAAGGCAGTTTTTCAAGGAGTTTGACTGATGAATTCAGGAAGGTTATAACAGACATATCCTACCAGACTTGAAAATGCTAAGACCCAGTTTTATTTTCTTGATTAAGGGACCAATGCAAGATAGAATTAAATTGACCTTGGATATCTTGCTGGACTGTGCAAATGAATCAGTGTTTGGGTACACAGGCATTTGTTATGGCTTCAGTAGAATGGTGTGGGTCATACTGAGTGGCTTGGTAGATGAATTTCTGGTCCAAAGAATTAACCCTGCTTTAGCGGCTGGCAGTGGTGAGTTTTGCAGCTGCTTTAGCGGCTGGCAGTGGTGAGTTTTGCAGTGGTGCTTAGCTGCACATTTTCAGTTGTGTTGTGTACTTGCCATGGTTTAGATGAATGGCTAGATTTTAAACTGGTTAGAACAGCAGATGAATAAAGCAGAGTCAGTAATAAGTAAAAACAGGCTGTAGAGATATGTACATGATTTATTTTATTATTATTTATTTATTTAACATTTGTTGACCGGGCTAGTCTAGCTGGATATATGTCCATTTTCAGTAGAGGCCCGGGGAGAAAACCTCCACAAAGAACAGTCAATTTAAAACAAATCAAAGTTTTTGGGCATGTATAGACAAAAAGACATAGATAATAGTTTACAAGTGAGAACAATACAGCAAAAATAAAAAAAAAAAACACAAACTTTTCAGTCTTTAATGATTGCCACTAATTTGCAGAGAACCACAGAGGTCACAAAGATGGAGACAAGGCAGGTGAATGTGGTGGCCAACAACAATGAAGACATTGGACAGAGCTACAAATATGGATTTCACCATTGTGAGGCTCATACTCTATGAAGTCAAGAAATGACGGATCTGTGTCATGGCCAGAGTAGAAGTCATATTGGGTGTATGAATGATGGCACTGGGTGTCGGGGGGTAAAGAGTTGCTAATATACACATTGCATGAGTATGTAGATAGGGAAAGAGAAAGACCATGTGGTTAAAAATTGGATAGACCTGTGGATGCTCCTTTTTGTGAAGGAAAATACAGAGGACTTCTAAAGAATCTTAAGTAAAATTAACAAAAATGTTATAGTCAGTCTCAACCAGCAGTCGGTGCACTACTTAAGCTTTGTGAATATGACTCTTAAGATGGAAAACAATGGAAATAATTTGGGAATTATCCACGCATTCACCCATTTATAAACTGTTATCCTTGATGGAAGTAGTGGTGGTATGAAATTAAGAAGTGTTGACCATGCATCCCTATACATAGCAGTAATTTCCAGCTCTTCATGCAGCATAACCCTGCATTCCCAGGCAAGCTGAGAGGTATAATCCCTCTAGAGTATCCTGGGTTTAGTCTAGAGTCTCCTCCCAAGTGGACTGTGGCAAAGTCACTTCCCACGGCTGCATCCAGGAAATATCCTTATTAGATGTCCATGTGATTTCAACTGACTCATCTCAATTTTTTTTAATTTCTACAAATTTTTGAGTTTCTAATACCATGACAGGAATAGACCCCATTCCTAAGTCAAAGTAGGATTAAAGTTCATGAAATTAGTACTGTTTCAGTCTTTGACGTCAGCCAGAAGTGCTCTTCTCAGCATCCACAATGTGCTCAGTAATGACTCCTTCTGCAAATCGTACAGAGTTACATGTACTGGTAACATACCTAAACATGATTGTAGATTCTTTTTTATTAGACCTGTTGCTCCTAATACTGTTGGAACTGTCTGTGTATATTTCTTCCACATAGCTCTCATTTCTACCTGCAAATCCTGATATTTTATGACTTTGTGTGTCTCTCTGTATGCAAGACACTATAGTCACTGGGTGTGGCAATTTTAATGAACAATGTTACTTTTGTCTTCTTCTCATGGACCACTATATCCAGTTTTCTAGAATCTGTCTTTTGAACTGTTGGTAATGGATGATCTCATGTGATGTAAACTTCATTTTCTATGATGCTTTGGGGCTCATACTTCCAGTGTTTTTCAGATACTTCAATACCATAATGTTTGCACAATCCCCAGTGCAACAGTCTTGCCACATTATTATGCCTTTCAGTATACAGTCCTTCTGCCACTAGTATGTCACAACCAGCAATGAGGTGTGCAACTGTTTCCAATTCTGTTTTATGAAACCTACATTTGTCTGTTTCTCCCACATGTTCAATGGACTTTGTAAACGATTTGTACGTAGCCCATGATCTTGGGCTGCCAATACTAATCTTTCATCTCTTGGTTTGAATTCGCCTCTCCTTAACCATTTCTGCATTTGATCCTGATCAACATGAGGTTCTTACAGAAGTTTTCTATACCTGCAACTATATTTATGCATTTTCCACACTTGTCTTCTCATCTGGTCCTTCACTGTTAGAAAAATGTGTATTTGAATATATGAGAAATGCTAGTTTAAAAGCAAAGTAGTATATAATGCATTTTATTCTATTAATCATATAACAGTAGGGATTAATTCATGTGTAAATGTAAGTAGTTTTGAAACTGCAGTGTGGCTTGAAGCAAAGCTGATCTTTGACCCTGGCAGAATGCTAGCTTAGCAAGTTTTAATGTTTATGCCTTTCACAAGTGATTATCTGCTGGGTCAGGAAATTAAATGTGTGAAATAATGAAATATTCTGCTCTTTCCTGTTGGAATGATTTGGCCTTGTATATGTATTACTGAGATAGCATGCAGCTGTGTGAGAAAGTGTAACAGAGAACAAAGACGTGTATTAAAAGACTGAATCTGCTATTGTATTCAAACTGATATGAAACTTTGAAGAAGTAACTTTACAGAAAGACATGTCTGACCAGCTGGATAGCAAGGCCGTATTGTATCTAGAGGAAAAGTTTTTTTTTAAATATACAGCATTAACAGCTTTATGAATAACAGACTGTAAGCTAAAAGTGATGAAGATGCCCTGTGACATATCACGTCAGTAAGGTGGGCATGGCTTAAATGTTAAACCTATATAAAATTGTGTGCTTCCTGTTTCATGTCAGACAAAATTCTGTACTTGTACATTTTTGCCTCCTAGTGTACACTAGTAAACTTTTTGACCTGAACCTCCTGTGTATTGATATCTTATTTTATTTAACAGTTTGGTCCTTCGCAGACGGAATTCCCTTGGTAAGCCCCAGATCAGAGCGTATCGGTGGTCAAATACTGCGCAGGAGAAGTTACCGAAATGGTTCTTCTTGAGTGAAAATACCTTCAACTGAATTGTCGTGTAAAGAGGCTGGCCACTTTCTGATCTGTGGCCGAAAAGCGGAACTTGGACTTTCTCAATACCAGAGGCTCAGGTAGGAAGAATTTGCCTTTTTTCTGTTTTAGATCAGGGACTAGGTTACAGTATATTGTTGTCAAGATTTGTTTTGCAGATCAGGGACAAAAGGAAGTACTGTATATTTGGTCATAGATCAGGGTAACAGAATAAGGTAGGCAGTTATTCTAGATAAACTGTGAACAGGAACTGAGAACTTGATATCACGTGATAAAAAGGGTTACGTAACATTTTCTTTGACATGGGTAATTAGTGCACTAAAACATCGCGAGATCCGCCCCTAACCAAAGACGCAAAATACATGCAATTACAACATTCTGATAACGTTAGGTATTATACAAAATGGGTTAGTTAATATGAATTTGATGGTAAACTAGATAAAACTTCACTAGTTAAACTCCTTAAACAGCTTAAATCTGATATGGGAGGTCAGGCAAAAAAGCAACGCCAATTAGGCATTCCTCAGGCACACAGGTGGATTGAGGAAGCAAATCGTAGAGAACAGAAGCTTAAAAATTCAAAAACATTATTTTTAGACAAAGAGGATAATAACTTGATAATAGCAACAGCTCCTCCTCCTCCTCCCTTGCCCCCTCCCTTACCCTTTTCAGGATATGAAGCGAGTGGACAGGCTGGTCCGCCTCCGCATTATCCTGAAGTTTCAGCAAGACCACAACCATTTGTTAGAGATCCTATTGAAACTAGGTCCTGAACACGTAAAACACATAGGGACACAGAATTATATCAAATAGAGAGAAATCTACAGGATGAGAGTGAGGAAGAAATATGCCCACTTATAGAAGTTCCAAATCCTCAGGCAGGACAGGAAGGGCAGGATCCAACACTCTTAGTATATAGACCATGGACACCGGAAGATATCCGGAAGGCTACTGAGGGAATCCCCCATCCAAAAGTTAATTTTACAAAATTTTTAGAAGATTTACAAGGCATGAGGTTGAGTTACCACTTGAATGGGGAAGAAGTAGAAAAAGTAGTAAGACAAATTATAGGTCCAGATTGGCACATGATTTGTGGCACCTGGAATCCTCGTAATGCAGAGCTTAGACCACTCCCACATAGTGATGCAGAGTTAGACAACAGAGTGAAAGATCTGACAGACCGAATCTCTGAGAAATGGAAACCTAGAGCAAACTGGACTTGCATTAATCAATGCATACAACAGGAAAATGAGACGATAGATGGATACTATGCTAGATTATTAGAATGTTTTAATAATCATAGCGGTATGACGGTTCCTGAGAACCAAACAAATGATTCCCCGTATGAACAACAATTAAAAAATGCATTTTTGAAAGGTTGCATTGCACCTATTAGTAGCTTCATTATGAAGCATATGATAGACCATCGAACAGGGAGGCTACAAGCCTTACTTGAATACGCTAGACATGCTGAAAGACATTTTAATAGTAAAAAGAAAAAGAAGGCGCAAGTCTTCACTGCTGAAGACGGAGCTGAAGTATTTGTATTACAGTCAGGTAAAAAGGGCAAGAAGAATGCCCAGGGAAACAAACAGTCTGACAAACGATCAGAAGATTTTGAAGAAAGAAAAAAGAGAGGTGAATGCTTCAAGTGCAGGAAAAAGGGACATCTAGCAAGGGATTGTAGGCAAAACAAAAAGGTAATCACAGAAGATAAGGGAGATGAGGACTGACTATATGATAGTGAAGATACATCATGTGAAAGTCAGAAATCATCAGGAAAAGTTAATAAACAAAAAACAAATGTAAATGTGATAGAAGGAGTAGAGGAAGTGCAAGTAGATATGGAGGATGAAGAAAATGAAATTTTGGACTTAGCATTATTGAGTTTAGAGCCCCACTTAGCAGATACAAAACTGGAAATTACACTTTTGGTGGAGGGAAGGGAAGTCAAATTCCTGTGTGACTCAGGAGCGTCACGGACTTTGATACACCCCTCCAAGTTACCAGAACATTCAGAATCACCTGATTATATACTAGTAAAAGCTGCAAATGGACAGCTATACAGGGAACCACTTTCCCATGATATAGCAATAACTGACCCTGTTTCAGGTATGACCCAGAGAAGTAAAATTGTTGTTTCTGCAAAGTGTCCAGTAAACCTATTGGGCAGGGACCTTATGCAGATATTTGGCATAGCAGTAGTTCCAACTGTACAAGGTATGGAGGCACAGAGACAAATGGATACCTTTGTAGTGCGATCGGAGGGTGAAACTTTTTACTGGTACAGCCAGGACCTAGTCACGAATGGTCCAGGGGCAGTAACCGAGGAACTGATGAACGTAGCCATCAGTAAAGCCCCCTCCCTCGACACTGATCGACAGCATTTGTTACACTGTACTCTATCCTACTGTACTACACCAGGACCTGATAGAGAGTATGAGCAAGAATTGTTTAGAAATCGTGCAACTAGATTGGTTTTGCGTACTTTGTACTGGGATACTGAGGGGAACAGTGTAGTTAGCTGTTCGTTACCTCAAGGATTCCTTGCATTGTATAGATCAAATCGGTTACCACGTCAGCTTGACAAAGAACAAAAGTGTCAAATGGGCAGACTTAGGAGAAAAGTAACAAGATGGGAAAAACAGACTGATTTAGAACTATCAGAACAAGGGATACAAAAACAAAAACTGAATTGGTTAACATAGACACATCCAGCTGTACACTTGCAATCTAGTGAGGACAGCTGATTAGCGTTCTTATTAGAAGAAGAAGAAGAAAAGGCCTTATGTGAAATTCCAACAACTCTTTGGTCAGCAGACAAGTCAGATGTAGGACTTATTCGAACAGCAGGACCAGTTACAATAACCCCAAAGTCAGCTTTTAGACCACAGAAAAGACAATACCCTTTGAGAAAGGATGCAGAAATAGGAATTAAGCCTATAATAGCAGCATTACTCAAAGAAGGAGTACTGGTAGAATCTCCTGATTCACCATGTAATACACCCTATTTCCTGTTAAAAAGCAAGCGGGAATGGCAGATGGTACAAGATTTACAAGCTGTAAATAATGCAGTAATACCTAGAGCACCTACGGTGCCAGACCCACATACTTTGTTAAACAATTTAGAACCGCAACAGAAATATTTCTCTGTGGTAGATATTAGCAATGCTTTCTTTTCAATACCTATACATCCTGATAGTCAATATTGGTTTGCATTTACATTTCAGGGTAAAAGGTATACATATACTCGACTACCACAGGGATATTGTAAGAGTCCAACAATATTTGCACAAGAAATGGCTAGCAGCCTGGCAGGGTTTACCCCACCGGGAGGTAGTCAAATTCTACTTTACGTAGATGACATCTTGCTAGCAGCCCCCACCCAGCAACAGTGCAGGGAGGATACTATAGCATTATTGAAATTTTTAGCAACACAAGGACACAAAGTAAACAAAAGTAAGTTACAACTTTGGAGAAAACAAGTTAGATACTTGGGATATGTAATATCCAATGAAGGTAGAATACTAGATGAGGAAAGAAAAACAGCAATTTTGCAAGCACCTAAACCAACAACCAAGAAGGAAATGATGTCTTTCTTGGGTACAACTAATTTTTGTCAGAGCTGGATACCAAATTATGCTTTGGAATCTGCTCCACTGACTGACTTGATATATAAGACACCAATGGCAGCACAAGATATCTTACAATGGACACCCGAAGCAGAAACGGCTTTCTGCAGGTTGAAGCAGTTGATAGCTTCTTCATTAGTTTTAGGACTTCCAAATTATCACAAACGATTCTTTCAGAACATGGGGATAAGCAACGCCCCATAGCCTATTATTCATCACAGTTAGATCCAGTGGCGTGATCTTTGCCTCACTGTGTACAAGCAGTAGTTGCAGCTGCAATGGCAGTACAGGCTTCGGCCTCAGTGGTGTTATTCCACCCTCTCACATTGAGAGTGCCTCATGCAGTTGCAATAATTTTACTGCAAGAAAAAGTGGCATACCTTTCCCCTGCTAGACATCTTTCGAGTATGACTATACTGCTGAGCCAACCTCATATGACAATTGAACGATGTACGACATTAAATCCATCAACATTACTCCCAACTCCTGTGGATGGCACACCACACAGCTGCCTGCAGGAAATTGAACAGTTAGCTTTACCTAGACAAGATCTCACAGATATGCCCTTGGATAATGCCGAGGTGACATATTACGTGGACGGCTCATGCAGAAGGGGTCCTACAGGGAAGAATCTGGTAGGGTATGCAGTAGTTACAGACACTGAAATTTTAGAAGCTCAGTCCTTACCACACAACTTATCTGCACAAGCAGCAGAATTGATATCTTTGACGAGGGCATGTACTTTAGCAAAAAACAAGTGTGTAAACATATATACTGACAGTCAGTATGCTTTTTCTACAGTACATGTATTTGCACAACAATGGAAAAATAGAGGAATGATAACATCTAGTGGAAAACCTATTAATCATGCGCAATTTATTTTGGAGTTATTAGAATCTATTCAGTTACCTACCAAAATAGCTATTTGTAAATGTGTAGTTCATACAAAACAGCAGGATAAGATTTCAAAAGGCAATGCACGAGCTGATGCAGCTGCAAAGCAAGCAGCCTCAGACTCAGAAACTTTACTTTTAAATGAGGAATTACAACCCTCTGAGATTTTAGATTTAGACATGTTAAAAACAATGCAGATGCTTACTACAAAAGCAGAAAAACAAAAATGGGTAAAACGAGGTGCAATTCTTGAGAATGGACTGTACATTTCCAAAGAAAGAAAACCAATATTGCTGTCTAATTTATTTAGATATGCAGCTTTGTTGAGCCATGGGCAGTGCCATGTCTCAACAGGGGGGATGGTACAGTTAGTAAACCGAATATTCCAAACATATGGATACACAAACTACACAAAAAAATTTTGTGCAGCTTGTCATACTTGTAACAAGCACCATGCACAAGGAGCATTTAAAACCAAGCAAGGAAGTTTTCCTATACCACCATACCCGTTCCATACTATTTGTATGGATTTCATATAATTGAATAAATGTGAAGGGAAAAAGTTTTGTTTAGTTATTGTAGACATGTTTTCTAAATGGGTAGAAGCTTTTCCAACCAAAAACCCGGATACAGCAACAGTGGCGAAAGCCCTGATAAAAGAAGTAATCCCTAGATTTGGCATTCTGGAAAGGATTTATAGTGACAACAGCACACATTTTGTGAACCAGACAATCCACCAGCTTGGGAGATTTTTTGGTATCTCCTTAAAGAACCATTGTGCCTACCACCCACAGTCAGCAGGACTGGTGGAAAGGTACAATGGTACCCTAAAAAGTAAACTTAGGAAGCTAGTAGAGGAGACCCAAAAGAATTGGATATACTGTCTGCCTTTAGCACTGCTGAGTATGAGAATGGTTCCAAATGTAAAGGGTTTGACTCCCTTTGAAATGGTTTTTGGGAGAGCATATTATGTGCCTCAGTGGAAAGCTCTCATGCCTGCAGAGCAAGAGGCTGACAGTTCATTAGCTAGTTATATGAGGAAACTGTTAACAAATAAATCTGTTTTGCAGTTTAACTCTTTTTCAGATAAAGAACAGACCAGACCGGTGGAAGCAGTCTTGGCCCCAGGGTTGTGGGTTTGGCTGAAAGTGACGAAAAGGAAGAATTGGGTGAGTCCAAAGTGGGAGGGACCGTACCAGGTTCTGTTGGCAATGCCTACTGCAGTTAGAGTGGCCGAGAGGACGCCCTGGGTTCATTTGACGCATTGTAAACCGGTAAAGAACTTTCAACTTGATAAAAACTTTGTGACTGATACACAACCAGACCGAGATGGCCAAAAACAAAGTGAATAGAAATTTAGATCAACCCCAGAGATGTTGCATAATCATTTTGTTGAGTGTACATTTATTCACTATAATTGTGACAATTTTCCTCTTGTTGTGGTTTATCCTACACACAACCACACAAATGAAAATGGGAAGGCGTGATGAAACATCTATAGACTGGCATCCAAATTTTAACACATACCTAGCCATGAAACGTGTATATGCAGAGACTATGAACATTTCAAATTGCTGGGTTTGTACAGCTATACCAACAGCATATGGAGGACTGATAATGTCCACTGTCCCTTTGGGGATAAATGAAACTTGGGAGAATTTACTTTTCGATACAGGAACTGTGAGATCACAGGACAAAATAGCTTTATTTTTACCTGTCACACAAAAAGGAGATGTATGTTTCTATAAAAATGACACCCTCCAGGTGGGCTGGAGCAATTGTAATATAACCATATCTTACCAATGTTATATTAAGAATGATAATGACAATACTTTTTGCAATACTAATTATGACTCATATTTGAACTCACTGAAAACAACTATGAATGACATTCACAAAAATCCAGTTTTGTTTAAACAATTGTCAGTTATAGATCAGAAAATGTTTCATGCAGAGCTGATGCGTATTAGTACTAAAGTAGAAAACTGTTATTTTATTTGTGGGAAAAAGGCATATAAATGGTTACCTGAGAATTGGTCCGGCAGTTGTTTTTTGGGTTATTTGGTTCTGGCAATAAGACATACTGCATTACCTTTGGGTAAGATATGAAATGTGACAGAAGCAGCCCGAAAGCCCGAAGGTCCAGTTGAAAAACCTGTGAATCCAGTTGGAAAGATCGAAGCTGGCTGGAAAGACCACAATTCAGTAAAAGACAAAAGCGAATTGACTCATATGGACTTGAGTGACAGTGTTATATCCTGGGCAGGAATATTCCCAGCCTATGGAGCAGTCAAATCGATCTGGGAGCTGAGGAAGTTTTCGAAACTTCTCAAAGTAATGAGTAATGCAACTTTTTCCACCCTAGAACTGGTGACTGATGAACTGAATGCAATGAGAACTGTTGTGCTACAAAATCGGATGGCTCTTGACTTCACCCTAGCGGCGAGAGGTGGTACCTGCGCGCTTATCAAAGAAGAATGCTGTGCTTATATTCCTGACAATCGTCATGAGATCAATAACCACCTAGAGGTAATTCAGCAAGTATCAGCCATGACTGAACCAGACCCAAACCCACTGACGGACTTTTCCAGAATCTATTTGGGGGATGGGGTTCCATCCTAATGAATATTCTGATTGTCATTTGTGTGGGTATAATCCTTATAGGAGCATGTGTTTGCTGTGGAATTCCCTGTATGAAAAGATTAATCAAAGATTTTATTGATGTATCTGTTACTGAAACTTTGTACCAAGATATTGAGATTGAAAGATTGATCTCAGATGACATTTTTTCTGAAGTATAGATTGAATGACTCACCTAGCTGAAAATCCTAAGTGGAAAAGGTTAGGAGATGAAATGACACTATGCATACTTCAAAATAAAATAAAAAGTATTAATAGGGGGGGAAAATGTTAGAAAAATGTTTATTTGAATATATGAGAAATGCTAGTTTAAAAGCAAAGTAGTATATAATGCATTTTATTCTATTAATCATATAACAGTAGGGATTAGTTCATGTGTAAATGTAAGTAGTTTTGAAACTGCAGTGTGGCTTGAAGCAAAGCTGATCTTTGACCCTGGCAGAATGCTAGCTTAGCAAGTTTTAATGTTTATGCCTTTCACAAGTGATTATCTGCTGGGTCAGGAAATTAAATGTGTGAAATAATGAAATCTTCTGCTCTTTCCTGTTGGAATGATTTGGACTTGTATATGTATTACTGAGATAGCATGCAGCTGTGTGAGAAAGTGTAACAGAGAACAAAGACGTGTATTAAAAGACTGAATCTGCTATTGTATTCGAACTGATATGAAACCTTGAAGAAGTAACTTTACAGAAAGACATTATGTCTGACCAGCTGGATAGCAAGGCCGTATTGTATCTAGAGGAAAAGTTTTTTTTTAAATATACAGCATCAACAGCTTTATGAATAACAGACTGTAAGCTAAAAGTGATGTAGATGCCCTGTTACATATCACGTCAGTAAGGTGGGCATAGCTTAAATGTTAAACCTATATAAAATTGTGTGCTTCCTGTTTCATGTCAGACAAAATTCTGTACTTGTACATTTTTTGCCTCCTGGTGTACACTAGTAAACTTTTTGACCTGAACCTCCTGTGTATTGATATCTTATTTTATTTAACAGTTTGGTCCTTCGCAGACGGAATTCCCTTGGTAAGCCGCAGATCAGAGCATATCGGTGGTCGAATGCTGTGCAGGAGAAGTTACCAAAGTGGTTCTTCTTGAGTGAAAATACCTTCGACTGAATTGTCGTGTAAAGAATTAATAGGCCGAAAAGCGGAACTTGGACTTTCTCAATACCGGAGGCTCAGGTAGGAAGAATTTGCCTTTTTTCTGTTTTAGATCAGGGACTAGGTTACAGTATATTGTTGTCAAGATTTGTTTTGCAGATCAGGGACAAAAGGAAGTACTGTATATTTGGTCATAGATCAGGGTAACAGAATAAGGTAGGCAGTTATTCTAGATAAACTGTGAACAGGAACTGAGAACTTGATATCATGTGATAAAAAGGGTTACGTAACATTTTCTTTGACATGGGTAATTAGTGCACTAAAACATCGTGAGATCCGCCCCTAACCGAAGACGCAAAATACAAGCAATTACAACATTCTGATAACGTTAGGTATTATACGAAATGGGTTAGTAAATATGAATTTGATGGTAAACTAGATAAAACTTCACTAGTGAAACTCCTTAAACAGCTTAAATCTGATATGGGAGGTCAGGCAAAAAAGCAACGCCAATTAGGCATTCCTCAGGCACACAGGTGGATTGAGGAAGCAAATCGTAGAGAACAGAAGCTTAAAAATTCAAAAACATTATTTTTAGACAAAGAGGATAATAACTTGGTAATAGCAACAGCTCCTCCTCCCTTGCCCCCTCCCTTACCCTTTTCAGGATATGAAGCGAGTGGACAGGCTGGTCCGCCTCCGCATTATCCTGAAGTTTCAGCAAGACCACAACCATTTGTTAGAGATCCTATTGAAACTAGGTCCCGAACACGTAAAACACATAGGGACACAGAATTATATCAAATAGAGAGAAATCTACAGGATGAGAGTGAGGAAGAAATATGCCCACTTATAGAAGTTCCAAATCCTCAGGCAGGACAGGAAGGGCAGGATCCAACACTCTTAGTATATAGACCATGGACACCAGAAGATATCCGGAAGGCTACTGAGGGAATCCCCCATCCAAAAGTTAATTTTACAAAATTTGTTGTTACCAATACAGTATAGGTTTCTTG
>NC_056744.1:1705966312-1706045623 GCF_019279795.1 Protopterus annectens
CTCTTTTTTACGTTTTCTTCAAAAGTTGATGCAGCATAGACTAGATTCAGGCCGGCTGATCTGGCTTTGTTTGATAACTTGTGCACTGATCCAGGCCGTCTTTTTTGGAGAAGGTTTCTCTGTACCCTAGTGGCAGGACTGTGCAGTTAGAACTTATCTGATTGAATACTGCTGGAACAGGGCTCAGTTTTGAGTTGTTTAACTGGTTAATTGGGTAAAGTGTTGTTTTGATTGTATCTGCTCTGTTTTCTGAAAAAAAAAAAGCAACCCCCCCCCCCCAAAAAAAAACAAAACAAATAGTAGTTTATTGGCCATTTTGGGCTAATTCCTCTCTCTTTCACTTCCCTGCTATAAAAACCGCATTTGCGCAGTGTTTGCGCTTGTATTCTGCTCAGTAAGTGCCTTCCAGGTGTTCTGCAGAGTCTACAGCAGCAGAGAGACAAGAGAGAGTTTGGAGTGATTAAGAATATTTTTTTCTGCTTTTCTTGCTATCTTAACTAATTCTGCCTAAAACGCCAGTTTTTTTAGCGAATCTGTGATTTAAAAAGTTTGTTATTACTACATATTGTACTTATTTGCTGCCTGCACTTGAATTAAGTCATTTTTGTGTTTAAATAATCTGTTTACCTGTTGTAGGCTACACACTAAAGTCTGATGGCCTTTTCTGTGCACTTAATGTGTTGTTTTGATTGCTATCTACTCTATTTTCTGAAAAAAAAATGTACTGGTTACCCACCTTTCTGAACTAGTATAGTCCAGTATAGTCCAGTTTTCAGGTTATTGCTGAATCCAGGGCTGAGTTACAAGTTTCTGTGTTGCCCATACCTTACTTGGATAGAAGGAAATTTCTCTCTTCACCTCTGAGAGAGGGGAGCTTTGAGCAGCCTATCTGTCCCTGGAGGAGTGGTTTGAGCCCAGAAGTTAGTAGTTTTTCAGCCATTTTGGGCTAATTTCTATCTCTTTCACTTCCCTGCTATAAAAAAACACATTTGTGCGATTTTGTGCACCGGGCAGCGCAGTTTAGCTAGAGTTAAACTATTCTCGGCTCCACAAAGTCTACTCTTCAATTTTTCCCTTGGAACTAGACAATCCTTCAGCTTTAGCACTCAAACCATTCATTTCACAGTCAAGCACTTGCTTAAAACTCATAGCAAGCACTAATTAACCCTAGCACTAGACCCCCCTATACTGTCCAGAAGGACAAGGCTCTCTATTCGTCCCCACCAGCCAATCAGAAAAACAGCTTACTCTGCCTATTCAGGCATGTCCAAAGGGCAGTTTCCGGTGTACTCTCCCAATCCAACTGGTGAATCTGGGCATTTTGACGCAATGTTACAACTGCCTCATGTACACAGACAATCCTCTCCTCCTACCACCAAACACTATTATATGCGAGAGATGCAATTATAGTCAAACTGGAGGCAAAGCTCTCTCAACCCAAGACTGGAACTGACAGTCAAGAGGAAAAGGGTAATACTTGCAACACACCAGCAGTCGCACATAGATCTAATAAACCAACACCGGCAAATAACACACATAAATACATGAAAACATACTCGGAGGCTCTAAATAAAAATCTGCAAAAGCAAGAGAGACCTCCAAAGCAGACATCCAAGCAACCTCCACACCCCATCACCAACCATGAAACACATACTTCACATAATCAGTGTGCCATGCAATCACAGCCCTTAACGCAAAATAACATACCCAACACACTACTAATAGGCGACTCTATAGTCAGGCACACTGATGTCCTGCTAACTAGGCTGGACAAGGAGAAGGTTACAGTTAGCTGCCTGTCGGGCGCCGGTATCCGCCACATAACACAAGCACTCAGGTCACTCCAGAACATGTACAAATACAACTCTGTCATTATCCATGTTGGTGTGAATGACCTGAGAAGTACCTCCCTGGACTACATGAGAGACATGGAAGAGTTCTCTGATCATGTAGCCCAGGCCGGTATGACCCTGACCCTGAGTAGCATCCTGCCCTCACCAAGAAGGATGCCACAGTACAAAGAAAATGATCAATTTCAACAATTGGCTAAGTTTCTTGTGTCATTCAAAGGGGATCCAGTATCTGTCCGCCTGGGATGACATGCTCGACAAGCCACGTTGCTTTGCAAGAGATGACTTGCACCTGTCACACTGGCCAAGGCTCTTGCCTCCCCCATAGTGCCTTTTTTAGGCAAGGCTCAAAAGACAAACCCACCACCATAAATAGCACAAGTAACCAAAAACCGAGGGTAATGCTACTCAACGCCAGAAGTCTAAAAGTACAGTTTTGTACCTACCATAAATGTAGATGTCCGATAGGTATGCATCTGCAGTCCTTATATATGGGTTGTCCTGCCTCAGGCAGCCCTTCGGTCAGCCGGATTCCAAAGTCTGGGTCCGGCGTCGGCTGATGTCGCCTCCTCCCCGACGTCAGAGCGCCTGGGGTATAAAAGCGTCAGCCAACGCCATCTTCCTCAGTTTTTCTTGCCCCAGATGCCAGGTGCCCTCTAAGGAAGGCTAAATTTGGAGAAATGCAAAAAATTCCAAGCATGCACAGTAATATAAAACAAATACACCATAATAGATAACCCCAGCTAGCTAAAAAGAGGGATAAGTACCCAAGAAGTACCACAGAGGGGTAGGAGGGAGGGAAAACCTGACTGCAGATGCATACCTATCGGACATCTACATTTATGGTAGGTACAAAACTGTACTATGTCCTTCAAGGATGCATCTGCAGTCCTTACATATGGGTAGAATACCATAGCCAAGCTGGGGGAGGTAGGACCTAAGAAAAGGATGGTGTAGCTCGAATGCCCTGCAGGACTGCCGTAGCAAAGCTTGCTCTGGATCTGGAAAATAAAAAGTAAATTGTAATGCTTGGAAAATGTATGCACGGAGCTCCATGTAGCAACCTCTAAAATGTCCTTCGTAGCCACCCCTCTTAAGAAGGCTGTGGAGGTGGCTGTGGCTCTGGTGGAATGAGGTCTAATGTTAACTAGCACAGATTTGCCATGGAAAGAGTAACAGAATCGAATGCAATTCCCTATCCATTTTGAAATAGTCTGTTTGGAAATTGCTTTCCCTTGAACACCAGCAGCATATGCTACAAAGAGCTGGTCAGATTTTCTGTAAGTCTTAGTTCTGTCCAAGTAGTAGCGCAACTGTCTGTGAATGTCCAGGGTATGCAAAAGTTTCTTTCCTTTGTTTTGTGGATTTGAGAAGAATGTAGGCAGGTGAATAGCTTGGTTCAGTGAGACCCTGGATACCACCTTTGGCATGAATGAAGGATTGGTCCTCAATGAGACTCTGTCCTGATGAAAAATAAGAAATGGTTGTACTGCCATGAGGGCCTGTAGCTCATATACTCTTCTTGCTGAGGTTATGGCCAGAAGGAAGGCAGTCTTCCAAGACAGGAACTGTAGTTCTGAAGATGCTGCTGGTTCAAAGGGTGGTAGAGTTAATTTTTCCAACATGAAGTTAAGGTCCCATGTAGGCACTGGTGGTTTCCTTGGAGGGTTGATGTTTTTGATTCCTCTTAGAAACTGCCTTAGCAGAGGATGTGAAAATATCGGTGTATCAGTGTTGTACTCTGCTGAAATTGCTGAAGCATGAATTTTTATGGAAGAGTAAGAAAGGCCATTATGGTGCATTTCTGCCAAGTATTCCAGGATTTGAGCAATGTCCATCACTGTCGGATCTTGGCCCTTTGTGGTGTTCCAAGTGTGAAATCTTTTCCATTTTGCTGAATATGCCTTTCTTGTAGAAGGCCGCCAAGCTTCCATGATGATATCCTTTACTCTCTTGGATAGTTTATCCTGGCGAGGAGTCAAGGTATTTTCCAGGCTGTCAGCTGCAAAGTTTTCAGGCTGGAGTGTACAGTTTTGTAGTTGTGCTGTGTCAGAAAAAGTGGCCATTGTGGTAGAGGCCACGGTTTCGTGTGTGACATGCTCCTTAACAGTGGGTACCAGTGCTGTCTTGGCCAGTCTGGAGCTATCAGAATCACTTTTGGCTCTTCTGTCCTGATCTTCAGTAAGACCTTGGTCATTAATGGAAGAGGAGGGAATGCATATACTGTTAGAGTATTCCAGCTGAAAGAGAGAGCGTCCACTTTCCATGCTTGTGGGTGGTATGTCCTTGTGCAGAATTTCTTCAGTTGATGGTTGTGGTGAGAGGCAAAAAGATCTATGTCCGGCCTCCCCCATGACTGTGTTATCCGAAGGAAGGTGTCTGGGTGCAGCATCCATTCGTGTGGATCCATGATATCTCTGCTTAGGCTGTCCACCAGTACATTGTCTTTTCCTGGCACAAACTGGGATTGCAGCTCTATATTGAGTTTTAGGGAAAGTTCCCAAAGATTCATTGCCAGCCTGCAGAGAGGGTAAGAATGGATACCTCCTTGCTTGTTTATGTACCACATAACTGTGGTATTGTCTGTCCTTATTAGCAGGTGGCCTTGATGCAGGAAGTGTTTGAAGGCCTCGATTGAATGTATCACTGCCAGCATTTCCTTTTGGTTTATGTGCAGGTGCAATTCTTTTTGTGACCATCGTCCTTGAATGCATCTGCCCTCCATATGTGCTCCCCATCCATGGTCTGTGGTGTCTGTTGTAATGGTTTGGCTGATAATTGGTTTGCTGAAGGGTAGACCCATGTTTGACTGGCTTGCTTGAGCCCACCACAGAAATTCCTTTTGAAGGAATGGAATGAGTGGGATCAAAACTTCTAGGCTGTGACTGTGCTGAGACCATAGACTCCTTAGGTACCATTGTAGTTTCCTCATATGCAGCCTTGCTTGTGGGATCAGAAGAATGCAAGATGCCATGAAACCCAGGGCCTGCAGGATTTTCCTTGCAGTCAGCTGGGTTAGTTTTGTCAGATTCCTGAAATAATTCGGTAGTTGCTCTTGTTTTTCTTCTGTGAGAAAAGCCATTTGGGTGGTTGTATCTAGTATTGCACCCAGAAACGTTATTCTTTGGGATGGAACAAGTCTTGATTTGTGAATGTTGACTGTGTATCCCAAGGCCTGAAGTAGGTGGATGGCATAATTCAAGTGTTTTACCAAAGTTTGTTGGCTGTCCGCTTGTATAAGGCAGTCGTCCAGGTATGGGCATATTTGAATCCCCTGAAGTCTGCAGTGTGCAATTACTGATGCCAGGCATTTCATGAATACTCTGGGTGCAGTAGATAAGCCAAAGGGCAATGCTGAGAATTGATAATGCTCTGAACCTGCAAGAAATCTGAGGTGTCTTCTGCAACTTTGTCTGATAGGGACATGCAGGTATGCCTCCTTGAGGTCTAGAGATACCAGCCAGGACCCCTTGCTCAGCATGGGAAGGAGTTGCTGTAGGGTCAGCATTTTGAATTTTGGCACAATGAGATAAGTATTCAGTGCGGACAAGTCCAGAATAGGCCTCCATTGTTTTTCTTTTCTTGGGACAAGGAATAGTCTGGAAAAAATCCTTGGCCTTGTTCTGTGAGAGGAACCTTTTCTATAGCTTTCATTTGCAGTAGGTTGGAAATTTGTTTGAAAGCCTCTGCCCTTTGATTCGGAGGCAGGTTTGGCATGCCTTTTCTTTTTGGTAATGTGTGAAAATGGAATCTGTATCCTTTGTCTATTATTTGCAATGTCCATTTGTCCCTTGTAATACTGTGCCAGTTTCTTGAGAATAAAGATAGCTTTCCGCGCAAAGGTGCTTCCAATTGAGCCCTGGTTGGCAGGATCAAGGTCAAGTCATTGAGTTTGTCCTTGTGCAGCAATTGTAGGTCCTGCACCACCTCTCTGGTTAGGAGGCTGCCATTGACGTCCTCTGTAGGAGCCTCTAGCTTGCCCTCTACCTCTGGCACGCCTGTTCTTGCCTCTTTGAAATCTGTCTGTGTCTGGAAAGGACCAATTCTTAGAAGGCCAATTTCTGCTGAATCTTGGTGGTTGGACCTGGAGAAAATCTTTGACTGTTTGTACAGATTTAGCCTTTTCCTCAAATTTCTTTAAGACCTCCTGAGCCGTGGAGCCAAATAATTTTTGCTTTTCCAGTGGCGCATCCAGAAGCTTTGCTTTAACATGATCTGGCAGAGTTTGTTCCTTCAGCCAAGCATGCCTACGTATGACTGCACCTGTCATTGCTGACCTACATGAAGCTTCCAATGCATCATAACCACACTGCAAGAAATGGTTGCTAACCTGCTGGGAGTTATGTACCAGATCCTGAAGTGCCTTGATCTAGGGGTTCAGGTGAAGACAGTTTTTTATGCAATTCATCTAACAAATACTCTTGGTACTGTATCATATGGAATTGACAATTTAATGCCCTCATTGAAAGAGTGGAGGAAGTATACACTTTTTTACCCCATCTCTCTAAAGCCCTGGACTCCCTTTCAGAAGGAAGTGGGTTTCTAGTAGTGGCGGTTGCAACCCCTTTAGGGCCCTGGGAAATAGTTTCTGGGTCAGCAGAGTGGCCCTTGTAAAGGAAATGATGTGAGTCCGGGACCCTGTAGTACCTATCGGGTTTGACAGGAGCCGGAGGAAGGGAGTCAGGGGAAATGCTAGACTCAGAGTACACATCATCAATGATATTCAAAACAGGAGGAATAGCCAAAGGTCTATGCTGAGGTAAATGCAAGAAAGTCCTTAATCTCTTCCTGGAATCAGAGAATTCCTGGCCCTGCCATTTGAAATGCTCTCTCATGGAGTGAAGGGTCTCCCCAAAGGACAACTCTTCAGGAGGGGAGGCCGAGGAAATAGATTCCTCTGCATCAGAATCCTCGTAGGCTGTGAAGGCCTCCTCCTGGTAGTCTGATAGGGCACAGTCATCTGAGGCCTCATCAGAAGACTGGGGACCCGGGTGCTCCACCCTGGGCCTTTTGTCTAGAGGAGGTGGAGAGCCCCTGTCCGGATGTGGCTGAGAGCCCCTAATTAAGGAAATAAGGTCCTCAGCTAAACTTAAGATCTGTGAACCGGTAGTGGATCCCTGAGGAATAGCTTTGGGAGGCAGAGATTTTGGCTGTTTAGCAGCTTTAGCACGTGTGAATGCCTTTATGGACATGGATGCAGGAGGCCTGGCTGCTCCACGTGCTGGCGTAGTTTTTTCTAGAGAAATGGTGTCGGATGGTTCCAGAGCACCGGTTTCAGATGGGAATTCTATAACCGACTCAGAGGAGGCCTCCGGGGCCGAGGTTGTCGGTTGTGCGGTTTCGGCGGACGGAAGCACCAAGGATTCGGTTTCAGCCGAGACCGAGACACTCGCTGTAGGCCTGGGCGTGGTTTCGGCCGAAACCACGGTCCGCGTGTGTCGGTCCTTGTCCTTCCGTTTTTTGGGTAAAAGAGTAGTCGGAGTCTCCAACGGCATATTGTAACAGTAACTAGCCCCAAAAAATTCCTCTGCAAACTCCGCCCGACGCCTAAGAGTGCGTCGATTGAAGGAAGCACAGGCTGTACAGGCCGAGACATCGTGGTCTGGTCCTAGGCAGGGGAGGCAGTAAGAATGGAAATCCTTATGAGGTATTTGTTTCCCACAAGTTAAGCAAATATTAACTTTAAGCGTTTGATCTGACATCGGCTGAGGCAAGAAAGAGTCCCCAACGGGGTACTTAGCTTTTGAAGTCTTCGGTAGCTGAAATTACAGGAGCTGGCCGACCGGCACTTGCGAACTGCTTCTGCTTCGGGCACCGCGCGGCAAGAAAGACTGAGGAAGATGGCGTCGGCTGATGCTTTTATACCCCAGGCGCTCTGACGTCGGGGAGGAGGCGACATCAGCCGACGCCGGACCCAGACTTTGGAATCCGGCCGACCGAAGGGCTGCCTGAGGCAGGACAACTCATATGTAAGGACTGCAGATGCATCCTTGAAGGACATCCTCAAAATGCATACACTCAGGGCACTCCTTAGTATGGAGAACATCGACATCTGTGTGGTATCAGAAACCTGGTTTAAGGCTCCTGAGACCACCCCAGCATTACTAGGCTATAACACATACCATACCTTTTGGCCACAGCACCAGGACCGAAACACAAAAGGTGGGGTTGTATCCATATTCATCAAGGATACCCACACCTCCAGGTTAGTGGCGCAGCACAATGCATCAGAGATCATCCATGTGCAATTAACAATGGGCAAAACTGCAATCCAAATTGTAGCTTGCTACAGGTCACCCACCATGGCCCAGGACCCCCATTCCACATTTCTGGAGACACTGGGAAATATGAAGGTCCTACCAAACACCCTAAATACTGGGTGATTTCAATTACCCAAACATAAACTGGGAGAACTACTCAAGTACTAACTCCCTTGCTCAACGCTTCCTAGAATTTATAAACTCGAACGCCCTGGATCAACTGGTCAACACCCCCACCAGACGGAACAACATATTGGACCTGGTCATCACCAACATGGACGACTGGTGTTCCACACCAGAGGTCAACCCCTCGCTGGTTAGATCAGACCATAGACTAATCAATCTGGATACCCACATTCCACCCCCACCCCAAATCAAGGAAACCACCGTGAAAAACTTTTCAAAAGCAAACTTCACATTACTTAAGACCGAGGTGGAAAGGTTCACAGTCCCCATGCTAAAGGACAATGCTGCCCAAGCTGCTGAAACCTTTACAAAGGCACTCTATGAGCATCTCCAGGAATGAATGGATTGTGCTATCCCAAGTAAAACCAAGACTCACTCCTCCAAGAAAAGGAAACCAGTCTGGTGGACCCCTGCCATAAACAAGCTATACAATAGAAGGAGGAAACTAGTACAGAAAAGAGTAAAATCCCAAGAAAAAAAGACATCCCTGATCAGTATCAGCAAGAAACTACTATCCCTCATTAAATCATCCAAGGCTAGTTTAGAAAGAAATTTGCCAATGACTTCAAAGATAACCGCAAAGCGTTCTTTAGCTATGTCAAGAACCTAAGTGGAAACTCTCAGATCTGCTCTGAGTTAGTGCAGAATGGCACAAAATGCACTGAACTGACTGATATTGCCAACATTCTGGCAGACAGGTTTAGTGCAAACTTCACCCCTCTTTTACCTGCTAAAGGGTCCATAATCATACCAGAAGAATGTAGGGCCCCATCAATCACTGACACATAGGTTAAAATAGCCCTATCCAAAGCCAAAAACACAGCTTCAATGGGACCGGACGGTGTTCCAGGCTGTGTCTTACAAGAGCTCCAAAATGAACTAACCCTTCACCTAAACACACTGTTCAAACTCAGCCTCTCTACAGGCTATGTACCCACAGAGTGGCACACAGCAACAGTTATCCCACTCCACAAAGGTGGAGCCACAACGGACCCCGGGAATTATCGCCCTATAATCTTGACTAGCCTGGTCTACAAGGCTATGGAACGCATCATCATCATGGAACTCATTAACAGAGACATTGGAAGCCTCCAAACCTTGGACTCTACCCAGTTTGGCTTTAAGGGCAGATCATGCCTCCTAAACCTGGTGGACTTCTTTGAGACTGTTACCAAGGCATTAGACAAGGGAAAGAAGGTCCACACAGCCTACCAAGACTTCGCAAAGGCTTTCGACACCATTCCCCATTCTAGTATTATAGACAAGCTCACCAGCTTGAACATAAACCCCTACGTCATGAGATGGGTTGCCAACTGGCTCATGGACAGAACCCACATGGTGAGAGTTGCAGGCTCTATGTCTGACTCTAAACCGGTTACAAGTGGCATCCCCCAGGGCTCAGTCCTAGGACCCCCTCCTGTTCGGTATATACTTCTCAGAGTTACAGGCAAGCAAAGGAGGACTATGGCTGACAAAGTTCACAGACGACTGCAAACTAGGGGCCATAACTGATTCTCCGGCTGATACAGACACCCTCCAGATGGGTTTCACTGAGACGGATACCTGGTGTCAAAATCATGGCCTCAAGCTAGATGCCAAAAAGTGCATAGTCATCCCCTTTGGAAAAAACAAAGTACCCGTGAACTACCACATTAGGTGGTAGTCCCCTAAATACAGAAAATGTAATAAGGGATCTGGGGACCCAAGTAGACAGCAATCTCTCCTTTGATAATCATATTGCCAAGGTGGTTAGAAAATCCTTCTATGTGGCCCACCTAATCACAAAAGGGTTCGTATCTGGAACAAAAGAGGTTATTGTGCCTCTCTACTCATCACTCATTAGACCCATCATAGAATACAACGCCCCATTTGGGATGTACCTTACAAGACACCTGCAACAGCTGGAAAGACCACAAAAGTACCTCACCAAGAGGATTACTGGCCTTAAACAGATGCCCTATGCAGCCCTACTCAAGAAACTCCAGCTGTACTCGGTTGCATACCGCTTACTCAGACGTGATCTCTGCCTAACATACAAGGCCATGTCCAACCCGGAATTCATGGACATGCTCCACCTAAAAAAAAAAACAAATCCCAGGGAGCCACACGCTCTAGAGATAAAAACCTCCCCACAATGATAAATAGGACATGCTGGAGGGATAGATTCCTATCCCAGAGACTCCCCATGCTTTGGAACAGGATGCCAATATACATCATTCAGAGCCCCTCACTAACACTCTTCAAGAGAAACCTTGACGGGTAGATGGGAAACAGAAAATTTACTCCGGGGATCACTGCATTGTCTCTGCTGGACAGTGGTGCAGGGAACTAATGCCTCTGCTAGACAGAGGCACAGGGAACTAATCTAAGGGGGTGGCAAAAGCCAGCACATTCTGGTTAGGCTTATAAATGCCCTTGGGAAGATAGCCTAGTACTTACCTGTGAACATAATAGCAGTTTTGTCCAGTTGTTATCGCTGAACACAATTTTTGGCTCCTTTCGCACCTGCACTGCTTCCCCACTATGGTATGACATTGAAGTTGGTATATATAAGGAGGGTGCAGGAGTCTATCACACATGGTGAGGTTGCAAACAGACTTGTGCCCCTACAAAAAATAAATAAAATAAATAAATGTTAACTGAAAGTTTTTCAGTTTTTTTCTTTTTCGACAAATGATATTTGAGTGAACGATGTTCAGTCAACACGATTGACTCAACATTATATTAGGCTTTCAAAACGACTAATTTCATTATTGCTCCAAATCATAAAAATATACCACAGTAAAACCAACAGATAGTTCACATACTCTAATTACATCCAGTTAATAGTATATGCCGTGAAATTATTTTCAAAGTAATACAACGTAGAGCTATGAAGCACAATTATTACTTCCTGCAGTTTTGCTGCAGCCTACTTGTACCGAAAACATCCAGAACAAAACACAGATAATTTACTTACTTGTATCTTCTGGAATTCTGTCTCATTCTTGGTTTCTAAATCTTTAAGAACTTTGACTTCTAGTTCCAGGGATGATAAGGATGTTTTCAGCTTGTCCTGTAGATTTAAATAAATCAGTAAATAAGTAAGAACAGCAAAATCTAATCAATTTACATATTCTGGGGGTACAAAATACATAGCTGTTTATTAAAAACTATATTTGGAAAGAGAAATGTAATGGACAGATATTCAGACGGTGTGTATGTTAAGAACTACAAATTATGGTTAAGAGCAACTGGCACTTATTTTATGAACAATATTACACAACACAAAAAACGAACACATCCTATAATCTAAAGTTCAAAGCTCAGAAGAGGGATAAACCCTGAAACTGGAAGTGATCTTTATTAAATAACTACAAGAGAGGACAAAAACTGTGGAAAACAATCTCCTGTGTCATCTAGCCACAAACAGAGTCAGGTAACAGTCGAGAGGCTCAATGCCTTATCAAACAGGATAAGCTACATATTTTAACACCAAGGCATCCTGCATCACCCGGTACTAAACAATTTTTATTTTTTTACTCTACAGCAACCTCAGTGGAGCTGCTCAAGCATCCATACTTGCTTGTGAAAAAAAAAAAATTTCTTTATCTTACATCTGAGCTGCTTCTGTACCAAGCTCAATTTCTACCTTCATGATAATGAATACCAACAAAATTATAAAAAAAATATATAAAAATACAAATAAAATGGAAAAAAATACAAGTCTGTATCTGTATCTCTCGAAATAAATGTGTGTGTGTGTGGGGGGGAGGTTATGGGTTTATCTGTCTGTGTATAGGTGTACAACAAAAAAGCAAAACAACCAAATGTCAACATACTTAGCATCACACAAAGTAATCAAAAAACATATTTGGACATGTCACTGGGTATGCTAGACTCTAGCTCTAAGGAAAGGGCATACCACACAACCATTGCACAAGTCTCACTAATCTGCTTTTCTGACCAAAATATGATGACAAAACAGATGTCAGCATTAAAGATTGTTGATTTAATTAAACACTACCACACACACACACACACACACACACACACACACACACACACACACACACACACAAAACACAAGTATATGCATCATCAGCAGCATAATCATCACTGCAGATCAGTGTTTATAAAGAACCTAGTCAGCCACTGTAGCTAGGCAGCATGTGCATATAGGTTACTGAGCATGTGCAAGATCAGTGCCATTTTGTACAGTCAGCCAGAGTGAATGCAGGCATGAATGGAGATGTACATGGGAGTGTGTCTGAAGTAATGAGTCAGTCATCTAGCTTAAGTACATGTTCCAGCTCCTGATGTGTTTAAATACAATAAATATCTTGAACCCATACACCGCTTCATTGTCTCTTGAATACGAGAGACAAGCGACAGCCGCCACCACCATTACCCTTTTCTTCCACATTTTCTACGTGGGATGCATCTTCTGTCACCATCTCTCTTGATTCAATGTCACTCCCCTAACTTCTTTGAGAGTCACACCTGACTGTCACAGGTCTTGTCTCATGTGATCCATCCCTCTCTTTGCTGAATGTCCATTTTTCCTCTTGCATCCTTTCTACCTCTCTAAAATCTTCATCACCAAACTGGTTTCTGCTTTGCTGCACATGTGTTTGAACCACTGTAATCTATTCTTTCTGACCTTCTCTTAAACTGTATCTACTCTTGCCTCTGCTCCAATGTCCTCATTTCTTCTTCTGTCCTACAGTGTGTATCCTACCACCCATCTCAGGTACTTCATCTCTAACTTCCTCAGCTGCTCTGCCTTCACTGCCCTTTCCATACTCTACAGTAGTACTGGTCACACCACTGTTGTACACCTTACTTTTCAGCTACTTTGGCATTCGTCTGTTGGGTACTACCTCTGACACTGCGCCAGTTGGCTGCAGCACCTCAAATTCCAGAATTTTTTTTTTTTTTTTTTTACCTTTATTAATTTCATTGGTACATATACCTAGATAAAAAAAAAAAAAAAAAAATTACAAACATGTTTCTTTTCACACATTATACAAACATTTTCATTTTTTTAGCAATTTTCATCCACTCCAACATTGGATAACTTGCTCAGCTCAAGTCCTGCTCTCTCTGAAGTCTCACTCCTCCTCCTCCTAAACATTATTCTACATATTCCCACAAGTTCAGTTTCTAAGTAGCTGACTCCTCCCCTTTTCTAAAGATCCAACTTCCAGTTCTTTTACCTCCCCTGCATCATTCAACACTTCATTTACAATTGCTTTTGATTTCGATTCCCATTGTTCTGTATTACTTTTTGTTAGCCAATAGCATTAATCTTAGCAATGTCTTACTACTACTAGGTAATTCCGTTCTATATCCTGGCTCAAAAGAAACATTTCCTTGGAAACAATCATTTGCACTCCAACATTTCTGACAAAGTAAACTGTAGGAATTTTTAAAATTATGCCAACTTGTTACATCCCTAAAAACATATTCTTAATTATCCCTCCCTTTTCCATCACACTGCTAGCATTTGCAGTCTACTTGACATCTGCTTGGGGGTATAAAAATGCCTATGCAAATACTTCCATGCAAAAATCCTAAACCTTCCACATGCTGCTGCATACTTGTGAGCAATACAGATGTTCTCCTACTACTCCTTTGTATACTGCCTTACCTGTCTCACCTCCTCTAATTTACTCTTATACTTATCATGCATTATTTTATATGCCCTACTAATCATCTCTAACATCACCTTCTCTTCTAGACTCAACTAAATGTCAGTCAGAGCTGGCCTTTACCACTGATTCCACCTATGGCCTTCTCTTTCAGATTTCCCTTCTCAACCATGTCCTCCAGAAACTTGAAGCTGTTAACCTGTCCCATTATTTTCCCTTCCGTCTCAGTTACAGCTTCTTTGGATTCCCGCATTTCTTGCCATGACAACTGTCTCATCTGTACTGCTTCACCTCAAGTGCTTCAGTTTTAAATTCCATTTCCCCTATCATTTGCTGAAGTTCTCGTTCAGAGTCTGCTTGTAATGCCACATTGTCTGTATACAGCAGCTTTGTCCCCACCCCCAATAATTTTTAATTTTGTCCAGATAGTGCAGCTTTGTCCCCACCCCAATAACTTTTAGCTTTGTCCAGATATTTTGATATGAAAAGTTGAAAGGTATGGTTTTACCTTAAGTGCCTTCACTTTTGTATTCCATCCCCCTATCATTTGCTGAAGTTACTATTTAGAGTCTGCTTGTAATGCCACATTGTCTACAAATAGCAGTTTTGTTAGCCTCTTCCCACCAACTTGTTTGCTGATGTAGTCCATAATCCATATAGAGTAGTTGGCTCAGAGTTGAGACCAGAGGCACACCAACTACCACTGTAAACTCCTGTATGAGTCCAAACACTGCATTTCTGTCACTGGGTCCTTGTACATAGCCTGCAGTAATTCTACCAATGTTTCTAGAGCTTTGAATCAGCTTTTATGGGACCTTATTAAATGCTTTCTCCACGTCTAGGAAAGCCCAGCTGGACTTCTTCCTCAACTCTACCTTCTTCTCAACTATGTCTCACTGCAAACATTGAATTGGTTGAGCTGCATCTCTATCTGAATCTGAAATTATCAAATTCCATTTTACTTTCTACTCCTCTGCATATTCGGTTATCAATTACTCTTCAGAACTTTCATGCAGTGTGACAGGAGTTGGACATCTCTTAAGTTCATAGGTAAGTACTAAGTTAGTTCTGATCCATTTTAAGCCTAGCTAATTTACCTTTCAAGGACGACAATCAAACCCTGTACCTTGTATCCATGAAGTAAACACCTTAACCATAATGCAAACCCCTAACTCTCACGATTGTGAAAATTTACCTTTGTTCTTTCACACTGGCACTAGAATGGCTGTTTCTCCAGTCATTTTTCCCCTAACTTACCAAACATTTTGATCACATGTTTAGTGATCTGATCATTTTCCTTAATGCTTCTCCTATTTGTGTGTGTGTGTGTGTGTGTGTGTGTGTGTGTGTGTGTGTGTGTGTGTGTGCGCGTGTGTGTTATATATATTACATACCACACACACAAAATACAGTTAAATGCTAAGAGTCTAAGTAACGGAGGCATTCTGGACACCAGTTTTCAGTTTAAAGATGGTGATTTAATGTCAAAATGGGGAGTAACTGAAAAAGGAAATTCACTGACAAAATCTTTTAGCAAGTGCTCATCTAAAATGCATATCAACACAAAGGCTCTTTTCAAAACTGTGGCTTTTTTATTATTAAACACAGGTTCTGTGTGTGTGTGTGTGTGTGTGTGTGTGTGTGTGTGATATGATAATGGCCTTTAAAACTGTAAAACATAGTCCAATATTAGTGTAGTTATATTACATCTAGTAAAATGTTACCTCTTAAATTGCAAACCTTGAACATATTGTTCAGTAAGAACTGCTTGTAAGTAGTGTCACACACTAAAACTGTGTCTATACTGTTGCACCGTAGTTTTTAATGTCCATCACCACTGAAATCCCACCCACAAACACCTTTCAGTATCTTACACCAATAAGGGCGATGTCAATCTTTCCTCATCCATTAAATTTTCTTACAAGTGACTTACTTAACAACATTCTAAAATCATTTTCATACTTTTCAAGTACGTAAAGTAAAATTCAGAACAAGATTATACTCACTACACGTTAATGATATCACTTTTACAAAGGTGAGTATTCCTAATGTCACCATACAAGATTCAATTCCCTACAGACGTTTAGTGCAATAACTACTTCTATTTAATTTGTCCTTGTTTTAACAGACCTACATTTTTGTATAACTTTTAATTATTTCACTGGCTTGCCAGAAATACTCAGAGGTGAATGTATTCCATATGGGAATATTTCATATGTCTGCAACTTGCGTTTTACCATTCCAACTATTTGCACTTCTTGCCATAAGACAAGTTCCAAACTGATCACCTATATCTCCGATTTCTTCTCTGATGCTCTCACTACATATAATTATTTTGACAAAGAAAAAGAATTGTATGAAATAAAAATCAAGAAAAAAATGCAAGAACTGTTATATAAGCAAATATATATTTTAAAAGGAAAAAGAGAAGTCATATTGAGTTACTTAAGGAGATTAGTAAAGGAAGACAGTAGTTTAGGACAAATAGAAAGCACTCAGGAAAAGATTATGAATAGTGTAGTAAGTAAAAGAAGTACAAGAAATATTTAAAGAAAAAAGAAGGTAGAAAAATATGGAAAATTAAAAAGTTAACAGAAAAAGAGAATAAAGGGATGGAAAAGGAGATTTCTTTAAATAAGCTAGATAAAGTATTAGTACAAGTATAGATTTGGCTGCAGGGCCAGATGAAATGGGGCATGAACTGTATAACAATTTAAGGGAGTGACAAAAATATTTTTGAAGAATTTGAATGAATGGTTAAAAGAATGTTATATATAGAAAGAATTGCATAATGGAGGAATTAAATTCAAACTGAAGAAGGAAGACGAAGACCATTAAAAAGTGGAGACCACTGGTATTGAATAACAATGATAAGATCTTTATGAAAATAATACAAAACAGACTTGAAACTAAAATACAACATATTATGGAAGATAGTATATACAGTATAAAGGAGAAGGGTTGTCAAGAATTGTTAATGATAGAGAAATTGTGGATGATGATATAAAGAGTAAAAAAGAAGCAAAAGATCATGATTGGAGACCATAATAAGACATTTGATAAAATAGGACATGAAATCTTATGGGTAATAATCAATGAATATAATATACGTGAGAAAGATAGGAAATTATGCATGTCAGCATACATTAATAACAAAGTAAAAATACTTGTAAATGGCTGGTTAAGCCAAGTACATAAATTACAAAATGAAGGAGTGGGATATACAACACCTGAAGAGTTAAGAATTCCAGTTCTGTTAACATATGCAGATGATATCACAGCATTTGGAAAAAAAAAATTGGAGAAAAGTAATAATTTGCACAAATTAGTGACCAGAGGTGATATGAATACATTTAAATAAACAGAAAAGTAAGGGTCCAGGTGATGTAATAAAGATAGGGAGTATAAATTTTACAAGGAATGAAATTTCTGTGTAAGGAATAAAATTTGGAAATAAAGATGCAAGTAGAATTCAACACGAATAAAACAATAGAAGAAAAACAAACCTGTATTTTCTAGAGAACATATAAATCATTCAGAAAAAGGGCTTATTTGATAAATTCAGTACTGATAAGAAAATAACAAACACAAGTGTGTTTATGTTGCCAGCAGTATTTGACAATAAATTATTGCACTTTTTATTTATATGGGATTCTACATTAAACCCAGTAAGACAGGAGTTTTACATGTAAATAAAGAGGAAGGAGTTTTAGAGTTAAATAACCCAGTGGTATATGCTGCTACATAAAATTTGTACAGAGTGCTAAAGTGGATAAACGAAAAAAAGTCAAAGATTTGTATTAAAATTCTATAAATATAAATAGGATAAATTTGGGGTACGCTAGAAAAGCGAGAGAGAGAGTGTATAAATGAAGAAAAAGTGTTACCAACAAAAAATATTTTTTCAGAGGGTGCTCAGGGTTTTCAGGAAGCATTTTCTTGTCCCTATGACAGGCATCAGAGAAGGTCAAACTAATTAATAATAATAATACATAAAATCGTTCAGGACAGTTGGTAAGAGAACGGGATGCATGTATCGCTACAAGGGATGCCACAACATCTTCCACTGAGTAGGGAGCGTTCTGCATTGGCTAGCAGTGGCTGCATGTAATGCTTGAGGTAGGAGATGCCAGTTTGTATGTGCATTTTCTCCTATATGAAACTTGCTGTGTCCCATCAGAAACTCCAGCTGCCTTACATGGTCAGCCCCTGTGAGGAATGTGCTGGCTGACGTCAGGGCGGGAGGGAGGTAGTAGCGACAGGCAGCTAGCGAACTTATTTGTGAGTAGTCATGCTGTACCTTAGTTGCTGTACTAATGTAGTGAATAATTAAATATATATACCAATATATAATTTGCTACACAATCTTACTCGCTCTGAATTCTCTGTGACCTCCAGACTCCATCCTCAGTTCTCCCTCCGAGTAGCAGCTTTCACCCAGGCAGCAATAAGCAGCAGCTAAAAAATAGAACCGTCCATTTCCGCTTGCAAAAGCATTTATCCTAGAAATACATGCGCAGCGAGCTCCAACAGGCTGGTAGCCCTGACGAGCTGACATAATTGCTAAAACGCGAAAAACTAAATAAAGAAGTAATTCGGGACAGATCTGCAAAAGTGGGGGGGGGGCTACCCCCTCGCTCTATGGTTCCAGTGCCCGTGGCTCCACCACTTTTTGGGCACAGACATTCTGAATTTGCTTGAGGGCTTCTGCCAGCTGGTTTGATGGAATGTCTGGGTACCCTGTTAAGGTTGGCCTTTCTTTGAAGGAGAATCTGTATCCCTGGAAAATGATTTTTAGGACCCACTGATCCTTTGTGATGGATAGCCAGTTGTCGTTGTAAAGGGATAGCCTTCCTCCTAACATTTGAGGGTGGGGTGTGGGGCAGAGGGCGAAGGAGGAGTCATTGTAAGTCTTTAGGATAGGGAGTGGATCTAGAACTCCCTGCCCTGGGGGTAGTAGAGGTCCCACTGCCTGGGACTCTGTTGACCTTGTTGTTGCTGCCTGGGAGGTCTATCCCTGCGCCCTTTCCTTTGCACAGTTCTGGACTGGGAAAGAAAGGACCAGTGTTTTGTGAGGAAGTTTCTGCTGAATCTGAGAGGTTGGACCTGGAGGAATTCTTTGACTGTCTGCATTGATTTGGCCTTATCCTCCATTTTATTGATCACCTCCTCAGCCTTAGATCCAAATAGATGGTACTTATCTAAGAGGCGTTTAGGAGTTTGGATTTAACATGATCAGGCAGAGGTTGCACTTTCAGCCATATATGCCTCCTAATGACTGACCCCACCACTGCATCTAGAGGCTTCAAGGGCATTGTATCAATAATGGAGGGGATGCTTTGCCACCTTAAAGATGGAGTGCAGGAGCTTCCCTAGCTCCCTGGAGGTAGGACTGTCTGGCAAGGATGAAATTTTCTGTCTTAATTGTTCTAAGGTATGTTGCTGATATTTTAACATATGGAACTGGCAGTTAAGAGCTCTAATAGCTAAGGTAACACAGGTGTATACTTTTTCCCCATCTGTCTAGAGCTCTGCTGTCCTTGTCTGAAGGAATAGGATTTTTGGATGAACTGGCCTTAGCTCCTTTGGATCCCTAGGTGATGACCTTTGGGTCTGGTGTAGGGTTTTTGAACAAGTACTTGAGTGTCTGGCACTCTGTAATATCTGTTTGGCTTCCTAGGTGCAGGGCATCAGGTGTTAGGCTGGACTCCATAAAAACATCCTCTACAACTTCCAGAATGGGAGGAATGGCTAAGGGTTTGTGCTGGAGAAGATCCAGAAACTCTCTTAGTCTCTTTTTAGGCTGGGGTAATCATGCGCTTCCCAGTGGAAGTGTTCCCTAAGAGTATGTAAGGTCTCACCAAAGGATAGGTCCTCGGGTGAAGACGGGATGGATTCCTCTGCATCAGAATCCTCAGAGGTGGTAAGGGGCTGTTGTTCATCGTCTGAATCCAAATAATCAGATTCTTCAGTGTCAGGTTCTGAGGGAATCTCAGGGGAGAGAGCCCTTTTTCTTTTGGAGGGGGTGGTCTGGTTACCTCTAATAAGAGAGACAAGGTCCTCGGCCATTTTATTGTGACTGGGCAGGTTGGGCTTGAGTAAGATGGCAGCTAGGAATGTTTTTTTCTGGGAGTGGTGTTGCTCTTGGGTCTCAGAGCTTCAATGGACCTGGGTGCAGTTGTGGGCTGCAGTGTGGTTGTCGGCCTTTGTCTGGTGTTCGGTAAACCTCCCCAAAAGCCAGTGCCTGCATAGAGGCTCCAGACCCAACTGCAGCACTGACAACTGAAACATTGGCAGATGTAGACTGCTCTGACGGTGTACCGGACTCCAAATGGGTCTCGGCAGAGGCCTGCAGCGGAATAGTTTCAGGCATCAGGGGCTTCGCAGGCACCTCACTAATTTCAGAATACTGACAATTTGCTTTAGGGAGTAGTCATCTGAAGACCTATTTTTTTGTGGTCTGTCCCTTTCTTTATCTTTTTTCTTTTTGGGAATATCCACTGAGAGTTCACTGATGAATGCCATTTCATAATGTGCAGACTTGTCTTTAAAATGTCTACCTACAATTTCTGCTCTACGGTGAATGGTGCGAAAATTAAAGAGGGCGCAGAACCGACACCCGGGAACATCTTGATCGGGGCCCAAACAGGTTACTCACAGATTATGGAAGTCTCTGTGTGGTATTTGTTTTCCACAGCGGAGACAATTATTTACTTTTTCAGACATCGGTTAGTGCAAGAAAAAGATCTCCAAGGGGGTACTTAGCTTTAGTCATTTTCAACTTCACTCTGGCAACAGCAGACCAATGCACATGCAAACTGATTCTGCTTCAGGCTCCGCAACAAGAAAGACTGCTGTAATGGAGTCAGCTGCCCTGCTTTATACCACTGACAACCTGACGTCAGTCCCAGGTTACTGCAGCCAACACAGGAGGGAAATCTTTACTCTGGTATTCAGGCCGTCCAAGGGCAACCCAGCAGGGATAACCCACTAGTCAAGACTGCAACAGTGAAACACGAAGAACATCAGTAGCATCACCTGATGTGTGAAAAAGCTTCCACTGAAAACCAGTGCTTAAACATAAGATGCGCAGTCAGTACTCTGATATAATGATGGTCAACAGGTCTGAAGATTATCAAAAATATATACACCAGTCTATTTATGCAACCTCAGTACAATCATAAACATAGTTCTGCCAGGTTCACCACAGGTGCACAGGAATATGTGGAACAATTTCTCTTTGCTTTGTAAGCATCTTTTCAAATGAAAAAACAATCATGCAAGACAACATAATGTGATTTGTAGAGATAAGGGTAGATCTCAGTATCATGTCCTATCATCTGAATGGCACATATAGTAATTGCCTTGTTTGCCTTGCTTCAAACACAATGATTAAGTCACATATAAAAGTTTTTCAGCTGCTAGAATGCAATTATTAGGGGTATCACTTTTGCAAACCATACAGTGTTATCTACACAATCAACAACAAATACAATCAACTTGGTCATTGAAATGCTACCCTCCCCACATCTGACCACCTAGCAGCATCCTTCTGCCTTCAAAAACAGTTTACAGCCAAGATGACCAACACAGTTGTGCACACTTACTGAAAAGAAAGTAGCCTGCACGGAGAAAAGATGAAAATCATCATGCACTTCTTAGAAGTAAAGTTACTGGTCTTCATTATTACACCATACAAGAGCAGATGCAATATAGAGCTTTCAAACTAAAGGCCAACTGCCATTTATCTCTCCTATCAGAAATATTAGACAAATGCATTCAGACTGAACAACTACTAGACAGCTTATGTCTTCAAACCACCGCAGCTTCCATCTTTATCACAGCACAACTACTGTGTTGCTGAATGCCATTAATACTGACATCCATATAAATGGTGGAAGTCCAATCTCAAGCATCTTCCTAGACTTAAAGAAAACGTTTTGACACCGTCGCTCATCAGACCCTCACACTCTCATGCGTAGCATTCTCCAGCTCTTCACTGGAATGGTTCCATAGCTATATCTCAGAGCATAAGCAGTGAAAATTATTATTTCTCTACCTTCTTGCTAGTAACTACTCGGGTCCTACAAGGGTACAAGGTCCCAACACTTTTCAACATATTCATCAGTGACCTCTAATCTGCTCTGTCAAAATCTCTTTCTAAAGGTCTTGCAAAACAGTCTTGATTATCAACTGAAGGATGGCCAAGTATTTCACAACTACTCATAACGCTCTTTCCCTAAAAACAAATATGTATAAAAATCTATTCACCAACATCTCTGCCAACACCACCAAGACAGAACAGGTTGGTCACATAACACTACTGGGTATCATCATAGATGACCAGTTTAAATTTGACCACCATGTATCTCACACGATTAATACAAATAAATAACTTGGTACCTTATACAGATGGAAAATGCTAGGTGATATATAGCTTCTACTTTCTCACTGCCGTCTCTCCAGTATGCTGTCCCAGGACTCACCAGCCTTGAAGTCTTACAACTGTCCAACCCTGAGCAATATCAAAAAGGAAATGGCCAAATCTGCAGTAACCTGTAACAGAACACACTACTTCCAAGTTCTCAGAGAACTGTAACAGAACACACTACTTCCAAGTTCTCAGAGAACTGTAACAGAACACACTACTTCCAAGTTCTCAGAGAACTGTAACAGAACACACTACTTCCAAGTTCTCAGAGAACTGTAACAGAACACACTACTTCCAAGTTCTCAGAGAACTGTAACAGAACACACTACTTCCAAGTTCTCAGAGAACTGTAACAGAACACACTACTTCCAAGTTCTCAGAGAACTGTAACAGAACACACTACTTCCAAGTTCTCAGAGAACTGTAACAGAACACACTACTTCCAAGTTCTCAGAGAACTGTAACAGAACACACTACTTCCAAGTTCTCAGAGAACTGTAACAGAACACACTACTTCCAAGTTCTCAGAGAACTGTAACAGAACACACTACTTCCAAGTTCTCAGAGAACTGTAACAGAACACACTACTTCCAAGTTCTCAGAGAACTGTAACAGAACACACTACTTCCAAGTTCTCAGAGAACTGTAACAGAACACACTACTTCCAAGTTCTCAGAGAACTGAACTAGTCAGATGTACTATATCACCTAGATTTTTCTCAGCCAACAATACACCAACTTCTGTGTGTGTGTCTTTCGCCTTATCCCGGTTAGGGGTCGCTAATGTTTGGTAGAGGATTTTTATGTGCCGAGTTACCAGCCCTAACGCACAACCTTCAACGAAGGTACACCCATTCACGCATGCCTCCACACAGAAGACGCTCTAGCTGAGAATCGAATGGGACAACGTCTTGCTGTGAGGCGACAACGCTACCGCAGCACCATTAACGCAGGACAATACACCAACTTCTCTAAGCAAGAAAATCACCCGGCCCTTATACAGGATGTTATACTGTAAAGGAAAAATCACTAATCACTATAAACAAATCATCTAATCCTGCTCATAACTATATTCAAATATTGTAGTTAACAGCAGATGTAGCTCCCAGATCACAGCTCCACCAGTAGAAAAAACAGCTACAGTGAAGGGAATTTCTAACTAAAACGTGGGTGGTAAAAACAATGATATCTCCAACTTCTGCCCTTCTCCATCCTTCTATACTTGTCTATAATGTGTTAATGACCCATTTTTTTGTAATTGTATCCATCTACTTTAAGATGATACTTTTCTTGTATTGTGGAGCTTTTCTCCCTGGGCCTCCACTGAAAATGGGCTCAACGCAGTCCACTGTACTTCCCTGGTAATATGTATTAATCTTAAAAATATAATACAATATAAAAATAATAGCGCATATAACTTCCTGTAAAATAATATATTAAATATATACAAGGGCTGTGACGTGACAAATTTCTACTTGTTTCACTGTTTATCAACAGTCTGTTCACGTTTCAACATAACTGCTTAATGTAAGCAGACAACACTAACACAAGATGACATAAATTGAACAGTACCTTTAATGAATACCTCCTAAATTATTCTGCCCATGTATGAAAATGGTTCACAACTAGTGTGCGGGGAGTGCCTTCTGTGTGGAGTCTGCATGTCCTCCCTGCGGGTCGAGTGGAGTTCCGAAAGACATGCGTGAATGGTCGTGCCTTCGTTGAAGATTGGGCGTCGAGCTGGCAACTCGGCACCGTGAAAATCTACTTCCAATCATTAGCGGACTGGAGTTCCGCTGTGGCAACCCCTAAAAGCCTAAAGACAACAACAACTAATGAACTAAACGTCACTTAACCTGATGTCACTTAAGCAGGCACCACTTCTGGGCTAAGTCTGATAAAAAGTCAACAGAGATCAGCGCTCTACTAAAGGAAATAAATACAAATAAAATAAAACCTGAATACCACAAAGTCCTCACTACTTGAAGTTCTTAGTTCAACAGCCAAAAATGGATTTTATTCCATGTACCCACAAATCATTACTACTACTCAAGCTTCTAAAAATAAAGTACCTGCATTCTTATGAAATTGATTACAAGCAAAGTAGACTTTCTGTTCACTGCAGTTATTCAAAAGCTAGTTTTGCTCTTACAAACTTAGTTGCTAGAATATCAGTTTTGTCATTAACAGGTGGTTTACAGAAGGACATGAAGCCCTAAACATAAATGTCAGTCATTATTTGACAACTTCAGTCCTCAGTGACCTGCCAGAAAACTAAATATTTTATGAGGAAAAGACCAAAAACATGAGGTAAAAAAATCAGGTCATCAGGTAAACTCCTGAACATTTTAGTTTCTATTTAGTTTGGAGAGCAGGGAGGTAGTCCCCTGAACAGAGGTTTTCATATCCAGTGTCATCTGTAACCCTCCTGCAACAATTTTAACACCCAAGAGTCTGAAACAATTTTATGCCAAAGAGGAATATTGAGGGCTGTTTTTGGGAGGAAAGATTGGTAGAGATAATTGGCCACTGAGGGGGGGGGGGGATCATTCTGTACTGTTTGCCTTTCATTTTTTCTAAAAGCCTGCCCTTTTTTTTTTTTTTTTTTATCTGGAGGTCATCCTTTTTTTTTTCTGTTTGCCGGGAAATGGCTAAACGATAACTCCTCATCTAAAACAGTATCTAGGATTTCAAACTTTATCTCATCAGCAAATATTTGGTTACATATACAAGCATACCTTCTTACCACTGTAGCAGACACAGTAGCCCTAAATACACTATCTAAACAATCATACACACTCTTCAAAGCATGTTTAGATACATGAGAACGGGTACAAACAGTTTAGTGCAGAAAAGAGCATTCTTCTGCGACTGTCCATATGACAGAACATATATTTCCACATATATGCCTACCGTACCTTACGCAGCTTATCTGCTCTTTAGTGAATGCTGGGCATCAGGATAAGTACATCCCTCCAGGGCAGGCAGAATAGAAGGGATGGGACAGAAATTATGTACATAATTTGTAAGATATCATTACATCTCCTGAGGTCAAGGGGAATGTCTATTTATTCCCATACAAAATACCACTGCAAAGCTCTGATTAAAAGAAAATTCTTCCACACAAGGATAATAATTTATTATTGGTCTTGGTCATCTACAGAAAAAGAAACAACTATAATCTCTATCAAATTCTGAATCATCAGACTCTGTTTCCTCAAGAAAAAACTTTACAGGGAATGCCTATCTGTAAAGGATTCTGCATACCATGATTTACTACATGCAATGCCTGTCTAGTCATGGTAATGAACTCCTCTTTAACAATAATAAATTGATTACAAGAACAAGGTATAACTTTTCCTGGAATTGCTATTTAAAAAAATAAATAAATAAATAAGAGGATTGACTCAAAAGAGGGGTGCATGCCCAGTCTAATGGCATATTGCCCAGGTTATTCTGAAAAGAATCTTCCAGAGCGTCTCCCATACCAAGAGAAGACAGTTATTCCATGCCTGTATCAGCCATAAGAACAGCCAGAGAGGACACAGCTGACCTCCAGTTCATGTTGCCTGAAAGAGCTACAACAGAGGAAGCTAGAGAAGTGAGTGGTCTAAGGAACTGTCAATAGCAACTACAGGATGTAATGTGGTCCTATCTCGCCTACATTCTTAACTGACGGGTTCGGAGCAGAGAATTGGCTCCGACTCGGCCTCTATTTACTAGCTCGAAGTCTCCGATTGGTTGGGCTAGCCCTAGTATCCCAAGATGCACCACACCCAAACCCCCAGATCTCGTTTGCCACTCGTAGTGTACAGACGTGGTCTCGAGCTTGGCTGTGGCCAAGTACCTTATTTAAACTGTTTTTAGCTTATTCTTCTTAACTTTCTGTCAAAAGCTGTTCTTACAGCTACGCTGAGTGTACCCTGTGTTTTGCGACTTAGTTCAGTTAATTTTTTAGTTTTTGTGGATTCCTTGTGTTTGGCGGGCTAGGCCCGTTTAATTTAGAGGGCCTTAGCCTCTCCTGTGTCTGTTACGTCTGCAGGGGAGTTTGAGTTACAGCCCCTTCTTTCAACTAGTTTAGTTTAAGTTTTTTTCCTTTTTTGTGGCATCCTTGTGTTTGACGGGCTAGGCCTGTTTAAGTTAGAGGGCCTTAGCCCTCTCCTGTGTCTGTTAAGTCTGTTGGGACTTTTAAGTTAGAGTCCCTTCCTCCTGCCTTCCTTATCTTGTGTGTGATTTATTGTGAATTACCATGTCAGGCAAAGATCAGAAGGAGCATAAGCCTTCTGGTTTCAAAAAGTGCGCCAAATGTTCTTATAAGATGTCTTTAACAGATGGCCATGCCATCTGTGTGTATTGTTTGGGTGCTATTCATTTGCAAGAATCTTGAAGCGTTTGTCACTCTTAGTTCTAGAGTCTTGCAAGAGAGAAAAATAAATTGATTCTCAGGGGCCTTGTCAAACCTGCCTTTGAAGAAGCTCTGAAGTCTTCCTCCCCTAGTGGGAAATCTAAATCTAAACCAAAAAAAGATATCTCCGGCTCCGTCTATTTCCTAGGAGCCATCGGAGAAGATATTGAAGACAGCTCCACCTTCCTCGGCTCTATTGGCTTCGGAGCCTAGGGAAGGAATTCCTGTCTCTGAATTGGACTCCTCGGCTCCATTGTTATCGGCACCACAGGAGGTTTCAGTGATACTGGAGCCAGCTTTGGCTCCGATTATCTTGGAGCCAATTCAGAGCCCTTCTGCTAGTCTAAACCTGGATCCTCTGGATAAGATATCTTGACCCCCTTCTGTGTCCTCCAAGTCCTCCAGGTTGTCGGATTTGGATGTGGATAGGGTGGTGCAGAGGCTCCTTCAGACACCGGTGTTAGCCAGGTTATTTTCCGCTCCAGCCCAGTTGGCTCCGGAGCCTTCCCTCTTGTCGGTTCCGATTATTCCTCCTCTGAGCACCTCTGTGTCGTCAGAGCCGAGGTGTTCTGCATCGAGTGAGGTCCTGGGGTCAGCGCTGATACCCCCGTTACGCCTCTCAGCTCCGACCTCTGCTCCAACCTTTTCAATTCCATCTTCTGGTTTAAGCACTCGAGTTTCCTCGGTTGGACCCGAGGGGGATACATCAGGGCTTCATCCCTCGGCTCCAAGTCTCCCTCTTGGTGCCTCGGCTAAGGGAACCCCGACTCAGATTGTGGTTTCGGAGATGGGTCGGTCCTTGGATTCCATTGGACCCGCATTAGAGGCCATGAGGAGCGCACTGGCCAGGTCTTCAGTGACTTCACTCAAATCAGCCACTGCTTCCTTTGACACTGGGGCTGCAGCCTCTGACACCAGCGGGGCTCAAAGGATTGAGAATACTTCCATGCGTGGTCCCCAGCTTTCTGAGGACCCTTCAGATTCGTCACCTGAGGAGCCTCCCAGAAAGAAGTCATGCAAGAGGAAGCATGTTGACTCCCCCTAATGAGTCCATCACTTCTGATTTGTCCTCCAATGTGTCATTCTCCGATATTCTGGAGATTTTAAGGAAGAGAGGTGACTGGCCTTCCAAATCCCCATCTGAGGACGAGTTGGTCCTCCTCAAAGCCTTTGGAGCCTGACCTTCCATCTCCTGGGTGTCTCCGCCCTTCGACAAATTGTTAGACCTTATTTGTCGAAGGGTTTGGGAACACCCTGACTCCGTGGAACTGGTGCCCCAGCCGCCCAAATAAGTTTCTGTCTGCACCCCCGGAGAAAGAGTTCCTAGCTAAAGGAGTTCCTGTAGATGCCATGGTGGTGGAGTCTGCCACTCAGCAAGAAGTTGCAGAAACTTCTGCTTCCGTTCATCCTCCTAACAAGGAGTCCAGGAGTATGGATCAGTATGGGAAGGGTACCCTGTCTTCAGTGACCTTTACTTTGCGGTCGTTGAACTATCTTTGCCACTTTACTAGGCTCCAAAGAGATCTCCTTAAGGAATTGGGAGATACCCCGTCGGGTAACTTGCCTGAGGCGGTGAATCAGACTGTTAACGCCCAGTTGTCTACCCTTTCCTCCATTGTCAATTCATCCATGAGGCTCATATCCTATGCAGCCGAAGGGGCAGGTAGGTCAGCTAGCTCAGGCATAGCCCTCAGGAGGCAAGCCTGGATGCGCCTGTGTCACTTCATGTCTTCCTTCACGGACGCCCTCCTTCAATGGGTCCTCCCTCTTTGGGCCCAAAGTGAAAAAGACTCTCACCAGATGTGAGCAGGAGGGTAAGACTTTGTCTGCCATGGGGGCCCGTTTCTTACCTCCCTCTAGGCCTTATCCCAAGGCACGGAGGGGAGGAAAGATGTGGTTCAGGAAGTCTCAGAAGTCTTTCCCCATCGATCACAGTGACCCCCCTCTCCAGGGGCAGAGGAGGGGGGAATTACTCTGGAAGGCACCGCCCTAGAGGCGGAGGAGGCCCCCACAACTCAGGAGACCGTGAACTGTTTTATGGATCCTCCTACCAACGTCCCTGAGGGACTGCCTGACTGTGCTACTCTGGAGCCAGTCGGGGGCCATTTTTCGAGGCACCCTCAAGCCTGGGAAAGTATCAGTCAGGATCAATGGGTGCTCCAAATAATTACCGGAGGTTACACCATTCCCTTTCTTACACCCCCTCCCCTATCCAGAAAAATCCCAGACGTTCCACTCAGTCAAAGGGATCAAGCAGCGCTAGAGGTTTCAAAGCTGCTGGAAAAAGGAGTCATCCAACCAGTCCCCTCAGACCAGATCAGATCAGGAACTTACTCAAGATTATTTTTGGTGCCAGAAAGGACAGGGGACCTGAGGCCCATTCTGGACCTCAGCCGTTTAAACCGATTTGTTCTGAAGTCCAAGTTCCGAATGGTCACTCTTCAGTCCATTCTCCCCTTATTGGAAAAAGGAGTATGGATGTGCTCCATCGATCTCAAGGATGCCTATTACTACATCAAGATAAACAAGGCATCCAGGAGTCACCTACTCTTCCGGCTGGGAGCCAGTCACTACCAGTTTCGTGCTCTGCCTTTTGGTCTCACCACAGCCCCCAGGGTGTTTACCAAATGCTTAGCAGTGGTGACAGCTCACTTGAGATGTCAAGGATTCCAGGTTTTTCCTTATCTGGATGACTGGCTTCTCACCACCCCCTCCAGGAATCTACTCGTTCGGGCCACAAAGGCTACCATCACATTGGGCCAATACCTAGGGATTACCTTCAATTGGGAAAAATCTGTGTTGCGGCCATCACAGCATGTTGCATTTCTCGGCACAGAGCTATACTCTGTTCAAATGAGAGCCTTTCTTCCAACAGAAAGAAAGTGCTACAGGCTCAAGTGTTAGCCTTACTACCCCTCAAGAAAGTCCAAGTCAGACTTGCTCTTCAACTGCTAGGGTCCATGGCGGCTACCATCATGCTAGTACCGCTAGCCAGGCTACATATGCGGATTCTCCAGTGGCTGGTCTCGGTCCAGTGGTCCTTTCAGGAGTTTCCTCTGTCTTATCCCATTCTCATCACAGAACAATGCCGACAAGATGTACGTTGGTGGCTTCAGTCATCCAATCTAGACATAGGGAGACCCCTGACCCCCCTGTCTCCTACCACCACGGTGACCACGGACGCTTCCAGATAGGTTGGGGTGGCCATTATATGGGCAGAACGGTCCAAGGCACATGGCAAGAACACGAGGTACATTTGCAAATCAATGTCCTGGAAATGAGAGCAGTGCTTCTAGCATTGCAAGCACTTCAGAGCTCTCTTCCCAAGGTGATGATTGCTATTCTCTCCGACAGCATGTCAGTCGTGTGGTACCTAAACAAGCAGGGTGGAACCAGATCCTATCCCCTTTGCAGAGAGGCCATGAGAGTGTAGAACTGGGTGGTGTCTTCCCAACGCTTTCTAGTGGCAATGCACATTCCGGAGAAGTCCAATGTGATAGCAGACAGGCTAAGCAGAACTATTCGGATGCCTCACGAGAGGTCCTTGAACATCCGAGTTGCAACTCAGATCTTCTCCAGGTGGGGTCAACCTTGCCGCAATCTGTTTGCCAGCCCCATCAATGCCAAGTGCAGCAGGTATTTCACTCTGATCCCCCCCCCCCGGGAGCGTCACCCAGGGACGCTCTGGTCCACGATTGGCCCCCAGGTCTGCTCTATGCCTTCCCTCCATTCCCTCTACTATCAAGAGTGATTCAGAAGGCAACTTCCTTGGGAAGCAAGATGATTCTTATTGCACCACACTGGCCTCGTCAAGTTTGGTTCCCCTTTCTTCAGCAGTATACAGTGGATGGCCCTTGGACTCTGGAGCCAGTACCAGACCTATTGACTCATCAGTCGGGTCAGTTCCATCCATCCCTACGAACCCTCAGGTTGACAGCTTCGCTGCTCCACTTCCATCCTTAGTTAGACTACATTCTTTTTCACCTGAGGTGTTGCATATTCTGTCGTCCTCCTCCAAGTCATCTACCAGAAAATATACCCTAGCAAATGGAAAAGATTTGCTATCTGGGCTGAAGCACACAATCTAGATCCCTTCACAGCTCCCTTGTCGGCGGTGTTAGATTTTTTGGCTATGCTCTTCAAACAGGGTTCCGCTATCTCCACTATTAAGGTACAGCTGGCGGCCATTTCTAACTTTCACGTCTCAGATGAGCCTTCCCTTATGGGCCATAAACTTTGTAAAGCCTTCCTGAAAGGAGCCTGGTTACTCTGTCCTCCATTGTCACAACCAGTTTTACCATGGGATTTAAGCTTGGTGCTTCAAACCTTAACTTCTACCCCCTTTGAACCGGCTGACACTTGTGAATTAAAATATTTGTCTTGGAAGGCAGCCTTTCTGGTCACCATTACTTCAGCCAAGAGGGTAGCGGAGCTTCAGTCCCTTTCCATAAAACCCCCTTATTTGGTCTTCCATAAGGATAGGGTTTCCTTGAGACTCAAACCCTCCTTCCTTCCCAAGGTATCTTCTACCTTTTGTCTTCACCAATCCATTGAGTTACCAGTTTTCTTTCCAAACTTTTCAAATGAAGCAGAATTCAAATTCCACCAGTTGGATGTTCATAAACAACTAAGGTTTTATTTGCACAGGACACAACCCCACAGGAAATCGGATCAATTGTTTGTGTCCTTTTCAGAGAACAAGAATGGTAGCCCTGTGACTAAAGGTACTATTGCTAAATGGATTAAGGACTGTATCTCCTTTATTTACACATCAGCAGGAAGAGTTTTACCTTTCCCAGTTAAGGCTCATTCTACCAGGGCTATGGCTGCATCAGTAGCTTAACATGCTAGGCTCTCCTTGGATGACATCTGTGCTGCGGCCACCTGGTCCTCTCCGCACACCTTTGTTTCTCATTACAAGCTTGATGTGGTGTCTAGAGTCCGGGATTCCTTTGGTTTCACAGTGCTCATGAGTATTGTCAGTGAGCCTCCCAGAATGTAGGTCCTAGGGACGCTGTCCCGTCAGTTAAGAATGTGGTGAGATAGGACCACATTACATCAATTAGTTATGTACTCACCATAACGTCAGATGTATGTGGTCCATCTCGCCTACATTCTTACGTACCCGCCCACCGTCCCACGACCTGTTGGACTTGGAGGAGGCTATGTTCTTAGACCCTTCTGAGGATGTTATTTTTTCTCTCCTCCTGCTTGTGTTATTTCTATGAGGTTGTGTATGTCACTCTGTTATATTGTTGGCAAACAAGATCTGGGGGTTTGGGTGTGGTGCATCTTGGGATACTAGGGCTAGCCCAGCCAATCAGAGACTTTGAACTAGTAAACAATGGCAGAGTCAGAGCCGATTCTCGGCTCCAAACCCATCAGTTAAGAATGTAGGCGAGATGGACCACATGCATCTGGCGTTATTAAGTACATAACTAATTGTTCACTCACCATCAGCCGAGATCTATTCTCAAGGCATTAAGCTTACTTTCAATGCCAGGATGGAATACAATGTCAAATCTCTTGTCACAGTCAACAGATGTTGTGACAATATGAATGATGTTGACACCTCATGCAATATTATCAAAATGGTTAACCAAATCATTAGACAGGATCTTCCATTGCCAATGTCAAACTGCTGTGGGTCAAGTCTAATGAGACGCTTGTTATCATATGCTGGCCTACTGGCTGCCAAGATTCACCACATCATGCTGGCCTATCAGATGCCAGCATTCTCAACATAATGCAGACTATCAGGTGCCAGGATTTGCCACATCATACTCGCTTAAGTCCTTGCATAAAAAGTACACATTTGACACAGGCATTGTATAAATGATTTGAGACGTACCTCCCAGGACTATGCAAAGAAAGACATGATGGAACTCTCAGAATAGGTGTTTGAGGCAGGTAGGAACCTAACCTTGAACAGTACCCTGCCATCACCAAGAATGATACTGCAATACAAAGACTATGGACTTCAATTGGGTTAGTTTCTGGTGTCACTCAAAGGTAGTGCAATAATATGTATTGGCATGGGAAGAGATGGTAGACGGTCCTAACTACTTTGCCACGGACGGCCTGTACCTTTGCCCCCCAGGCTTGTGTATACTGGCTAAAACTTTGCCCAAAAAAGGCACTATGGGGGTTGACCATGTTAGATTTCTAAAGCTTTCAACATAGTGGAACAATATCTGAACATTATGGTATTGTTGCTCAGCATTAGGAACTTTAACAAAAAACTCCACACCCTAAAAGCACTACGTACTCAGGAAAATATCACTACATGGGTCATCACACAGACCTGGCTCAAGACCAGGGAAAGCACTCCATCAGCGCTTCAATACCCATCATTCATACAGCACACCATATTAGATAAAAGCACTAAAGGGGGAGGTGTCTTAATGCGCTTAAAAAAAAAATCTCACGTCCAGACTTGTTTGACAAGATAATGACATGGAGCTCTTCCACGTTCAACTTATTATAAACTAAATCCCTTATGACATCATATCAAATTGCAAGTACTCCTCTATGTCCCATTCAGCTCATGCCTCCTACATAACCAGTATGGAGTTCCCCCATGTATTAAGCCAAACACCATCCTCCTAGAAGACTTCAGCTATCACTCCATAAACTGGAAGGCATGTAAGTTGCCAAACATGTATATACAGAAAATTCTGGACTTCATCAATACAAACCGTCTGGACCACTTATTCCACTCCCCAACCAGAGGCAATACAATCTTGTCCCTTACAAGTCTGGTGCAGATCTGGTGCCCACCAAATGTCTCCTCCTCCGTCAATTCAGACCTCAAGTCAGTCACATTCAGCTTCAGCCTGAAGAATGAAGCCTGAAACTTCCTCCAAACACCCTAGCATTCAGGGAACTACACAAAAGTTAATCTACAAACACTGAAAGATGACTTGGCTAAATTTGAAAGCCCCTTCCAGTAAGACGATTCCAGTGCTTACGTGAAATCCTTTACTACCAAATTCTGTCCATATGTAAACAGTTACACAGATGCATTTGTCCGCCATCAGAAACCAAAACACTACTAAATGCAAAAATAAACCCCTATGTTGGAACCCCAATATAAGCAGGCTCAATAACAGAAAAATAAAAGTCACAGCACACAAAACTAAATCTAAATCTGAAGATCTCTCTTGATAAACTAAGCATGAACTCCGGATCTTGATCAAATTTATGAAAGACAAATAGGAGGTAAAAAGAGCCACGTATGCAAAAGACAACCACAAAGCCTTCGTTAGCTATGTAAGAAATCTCAAAACAGAATGCCCAGCACTGCAGAGAGTTATCACATGCTCAGACCCAAAGGCAATCGCAAATGTACTAGTGGACAAATTCAGCCATAACATCATCCTCCAATCTCCTCAAATATTTTCAGAAAAAAATACTTGCATCAACCCCCTCTCAGATCTCACAAGAACAAGTATTACAGCCACTACCTAAGGCCAAGACTTGCACATCTGTGGGGCCATACAACATACCAGGCTGCCTAATTGTTAGCTTGAAATATAACTTGTTGGACATCTTACAAAGGGCTATTCAATACTGGCCTCAAAACAGACTTTGTGCTGATGAAAGGAGAACAGCAACAGTCATTCTCTTGCACAAAGGTTTGGCTTCAATGGACTCTGGTACTGATAGACCCACAAGCCTGAGCATTCTCATCTATAGGCTTATGGAAAGGATCGTTATGGAACAAGTAAAAAGGATAAAGGTAACTGGCAGACTCGCAAGTTAACACAGTTTGGATGTATCAAGGGAAGGTCCTTCCTACTAAATCGAGATGACTTTTTCAAAACAGTCACTGTGGAAATGGGCAAGAGCAAATTCGGGAACATTGCATATTTGGACCTTGCAAGGGCATTCATCATCAAGCCACACTTGAGCATCACAAGTAAACTTTCCCAGTTAAATATTCACTTCTAGGTAATGCATTATATAGCAAAATGACTCGCACACAGAATCCGGAAAATAAGGGCAGTTGTCTCTCCTTTGTCTAAAAGACTCTCACTAGTGAAGTGCCCCAGGGTTCAGCCCTTGGACTATCCACCTTCATCATTTACTTCTCAGTGGTCAAAGCTAATGACCTCAATTGCTTATGAAAAATTAACAGAAGATGCTGGAGGGATAGGTATGCATCAAACAGAACACCTCTTATATGGAATGGTATTTTTCATTTAAAGGTACAGTCCTACTTTTCCTCTAATCAAGGGTAGTTTAGATGAATGGATGGGCAATGACAAATTCTCCCCCCAATTTAGCACCACTGACACTCATGGATAGGGGAAAACATGCAATTACCCCACCATATACTTGTTTGGCCTATCTCAGGATATTTGAGTTGCAAAATGTAAAGGGCTATGAATTATGACAGGAATGCCACAAAGATCAATAGCCTAATAAGTACCTATGAACCTACAAGTTGATAGGTCTGTAATTTCTATGGTTAAACTGTAGTTCCTCCCTTCTGGAGTGGCATCACCATTGCGCTGTACCAAACTTCAAGGACAAAAGTTAAACGAAGGTCAAACAGTTTGAGGAGATTGTCCACCGGGGCATACTCAGTAATGTTTCTCAAACAATGAGATACATGCACGGAACAATCATTTTTTGTCTAAAACCCCCCTTCAATACATGTTCTTGTGTCATTAGGGGATTCAGGGATTACTGGTCTATGTAAAATTAGTACTGAATAAGCTTGCTAACATATTACCATTGTGTACTGGATCTAAATCCATGGGTGTTATTACCACTGCCTTGCCTGAAAAGGGTCCTTAGACCAATGTATTTACCTGGTTAAAAAACGAAAACTATAAACTAACTAGATAAACTGGAATAACAAAAAACATGACAAATACTTCACAAAAAATGCCAGTCTAAAAATGACCTTATCCTAAACAAGTATCCTGGTTACCCTAAAGCACTGCCTGGATAAACAACTTGCTCAAGATGACACAGTAAGCAAATGAAGGCTTAGGGAATCAAACACCATCTGGCAGGAAGCAGATCGTAAACTCATAGCCTTAATCATTTTTTTTTTTTTTTTTTTAATAAGCTTATAGAGCTGCTGGAATGTCAGGTATTGTGTTGGGATGAATTTTCTAATCAATATGAATCAAACAAAAATGGAGCAGCACCCAGTTTGTGGATTAATAGCTTTCTTTATTGCACGAACGGAAAATGCAGACTTTATCATGCCAACTCTGACATCTCTATACCTCCCAGAAAACGGAACATACTTGGTGTTTGAAAGTCCACATTTTTTTATCATAAAGTTAAGCTACTAATCCACAATCTAGTTAGCTGATAAGACTGCAGTTGTAGTAAGGCAAATATTTTACAGTGAAGAGTCCATGGAATTTTCAGCACAAAAGTATGTTAGATGTTTCTGTAAATTCCAGACCTGTTACACAGTCTATTAAACTGTCCTGTTATTTAGGCAGTGTACCTAGGAAACCCTGTAGAGCACTTTACCTTAAACGACCAGCTGAACAATTGCCCTCTCTCCCAGCATTTTCCCTTCTCTCTCAACTACTGAAACCCTATGCAGAACACTTGATTATTTTTATTAAACCCTGTAGTGCTTCTACCCATCTCCCAAGTACTCCATAAGGGCTCAAAACGAAAACGCCACGGAAGGGTCTATCCTACCTTGTATTATGGTTGTATTTTACTAGCTTTTTCCCTTTAAATTGTCTTCTAAACCTACTGATAGTCTTCCTTCATGTATTGCCCGCTACGCTCCCCCTCCCTGCCCCCCAATTCTCACTTGTCCCCAGTGGTCCTACCTTTATTACAAACAGTAACCACTCCCACCTTTCAAACAACCTATAACATTGCTACACCTATACTTCCTCCTACAGCTTCTCACTACTACCCTCCTACTCAGCTAATATGTACAAGCACACCATACCTATACTCACTGCATGCACACTTATTGCTTACTTCACATCTTACGAAACCTCCACTATTCCCGCACTCAACCACTACCACTGTACCACCACTCATATCCCACCACTACTCTACTACTCTCCCATCAGGTCAACAGCCTTCCCGATACACTCTCTATATAGACTACAGACCACAATACCTAAACTAAAAACAAACCCACAACTTAACATAACCCTACCACCATACCTATTACCCACAGAACACAATAAAAAAACTTCCCTTACAAGTAAGCATATAAGGAAATTGATAAAACTAATAATCTCATCCATATCCAACCTAGCACTCTGAAGACATCCATCCCAATCCTGGCCCTCAATCTCAAACCCCTCCCCTCATAATCAGACTACAAATCACATCTTCTCCCAAATCACAGCCAATACAAAGCTAACCAACCTCCTTCTGATAACCCTAAATATTAGAAGTATATACAAGATGCATGAATTCCATGCCACCATAGACTTCTACTCCCCTGATGTAGTGATCCTTACAGAAACATGGTTAAAACCACACATTACTAATGAGCAAATACTCCCTATGAGCAAATCCTCCCTACTGGTTACAATATACTAAGAGTAGACAGACTAAACAAAAAAGGAGGTGGTATAGCTATAATATTTAAGCAGCATCTAGACATCCAGATCTTAAAGTTAGCAGCTCCCCAAAGAAGTAAGGAAGAAATAATATATACCAACCTTAAAATAAACCAAAATAAAACCCTAAACATAATAGGTTGCTACTTCTCACCCGGCCAGAACATCCCTCCACTTGAAAACCTCCTCAGCTGGACTACCCCTCACCTACCCCAAGAAACTTTAATTCTAGGAGACTTCAACACTGACTGGCAACCCTGTTCTAGCAACCACCCAACCCATCATGTAAACCTTCATGGCTTCACCCAACTAGTCCAGTCACGCACTAGGATAAATAAAAACTCCAACACACACACACTACCCTTGACTGGATACTAGTCAATAAGAGCCCCCAGTCATATACAACAGGCTGCCTGCCTATCTGACAGCCTCAGTGATCACTCCCCAACCTTCCTACTAAGGAAACACCTTTATAAAATGAAACTCATCATCTACCATCAAATATGCAAAAAAAAACTAACTTCAACCCTCTCTCATTCAGCTCATCCCAAAAAGACTAACTGGCAACCTCTAAAATACATCAAAATAGATGACGCACTTGACTACTTTAATAAAACATTCCTAAGCAGCCTTAAATTACCACACCCCCATAAGATGTTCCTAAACTAGAGCCCAACCATTCCCATGGCTATAAAAAAATGCTAAAGTCTGAAATGAAAAACAGGGATAAAGCCTGGGACAACTGGTGCAAAACCAAAAACCCCTCTACTAGGCAAAAATTTCTAGAACTACACAATAGAACCAAAAAGCTTCTAAAACAGAACAAAATCCAATACTACCAGTCCCTCCCAACATAACCCCAAACAATTCTGGTCCTCAATAAACTCCACCCTCTACCCAGGTAAAGTAAGTACACACACTCCTAACTTAACTCACTCCTCTGAAAATACTTTTACCTCTTTCAACAATCACTTTACACAAACCGTACTGTCACTAGACAACACCCCCCATAAACGCACACCATCAACTACAACTAACAATTTCCCACTAGCTTCTCTTTCACTCCTGTTCCTACCTCCAAAATAAAACCACTATTAACTAAACTTAAAACCACCAGATTAGCAGCAGACAACCTCCCAAGTGAATACCTACAACTTGCAGCTTGCAGCTGACACTCTAGCCTACCCAGTATCACTCTTAACAGATCTCTGTCAGAAAGTTATGTTCCCACACTATGGAAAGTCTTACACATAATTCTTCTACACAAAGGGGGCCCCTCCACAGATCTAACCAATTGCTGCCCCATAGCTATTCTCTTGCCACTCTCCACAATACTACAGAGATGCATTCATTCTCAAGTCTCAGATCACCTCCTTGCTAACAACCTCCCCTCCAACACACAACACGGTTTCCAACCTAACCATAGCACCACCACCACCTTACTCTCTTTCTCTAACACAATCCTACAAAATAAAAATTCAGGTTATCACTCCTCAGCTACCTTCCTAGACCTTGAGAGCTTTCGCCATGGTCCCACACAAACAACTCATCTCTCTTCTCAATAAACTATCCTTCTCTCAAACAGTCATCAGCTGGTTTCAGAGTTACCTATCTGACCACCAACAAGCAGTTGTTTGGCAGGACGACCTATCCCCCCCAACTACCAGTCTCCATAGGGATTCCCCAAGGGTCTATCTTGGGAACCCTACTCTTCTCTATTTTCACCAATAATCTAGCCGCAGCCACAACACATGGCACACACATACAACACACAGATGACTCAGCCATCATCTGCGCAGCCCACTCTCTACCTGAACTGCTAAAAGTCACACAGGAAGCATTTTTCTCTATTGAAACTTGGTTGTCCGATGCCCAACTAATACTCAACACAAACAAAACAAAATTACTAATCTTCCAACCCACCAAACGTAACCTAGACAGCTCTCACTAACATCACAGCAAAAGACACCACCATCCATCCTACAGAACACACCAAATTACTAGGAGTAGAAATAGACAATAAACTGAACTTTGACATTCACATTTCCATGACCATTTAAAAAAGTGCACAAAAAACTAGGAGCATTACATATAAATCAGCAACTACTTACCAAAACAGCTAAACTTTTGGTAGCAAATTCTCATCTCATCTCTACCCTACTCTACGTCTCTCCAATATTTACTAACCTTAGACAATGTGGCCTAAATAAGCTCGAAACCTGCTACAACAAAATCAACAAATTCATCACAGGGGCTTCTTACCGTACTCACCACTGTCTCTCACTAGCAGAACTGTGCTGGCTAGAGCTCCCCCACCTCCTTCAATGGTACCAACTCGCACACAAACTAATAAACCAACCACAAGTCCCATCTCTCCAGAATCTACTCCAACCCTACATAACCATGAGACCACTAAGATCCAGCCACAAAAACCTCCTACAGGTCACAAGAGCCAATAACTCTGCTGCAGAAGCATTATTCTCCTGCAATATAGCCAAAATATGGATCTCCCTCCCATCCTCAATTACCTCTGTAACTTCTTGCACCCACTTCAAATCCTTACTAAAATCACACTTAAAAACTTGCCAGATATGCCCTTAGAACCCCCCCCCCCCCCACAATACCATCCACTCCACCCACCACCTCTCTCGGCCCTATCAACAACCTACTCTTAGCAAGCTTGACTACTCATGTTCCCAGCTGCCTACCACATAGTACTAGCATCTTTTAGCAACAACTGCTAATGGCTGTTATGTACCTCAAAAAACAGATTGCATCAATTGTTTTCTGATGAATCTCAACTACATTTGTAACCATGTTTAGTATATGTCACCATATTTTAAAATTGTACTATGTTCCACAGCTGTTTTACATCTATGTTTTATTCTTGCCTTGAGTCCTCAGCTGGACTAAAGTCTGTATTTTAAATGCTATGTTTTTTAACTGTATAATGCAAGTAATACTTAATTTGGAGCTTTTCCCCCCGGGCCTCCAATGAAAAAGGACCTGTGTTCCGTCGGACTCTCCCAGTCAACAAATATAAATAAATTTAATTAATTAATTAATTAAATTAAAAAGTATGGCTGATACTGGTTTTGCTGAGATCTTAAAAAAATGAAAAAAAGATGCGGCACTCAGTTTGTGGGCTAATAGCTTCGTTGCACTATATAATCGAAAAAGCGGTGTTTTACATACCAAAACCAAGATTGCAATACTGCCTAGAAAACAGTACTGGTACTTGAAAGTCTGTATTTATGATAAAGTGAAGCTGTTAATCCACAAACTGGGTGGTTGATAGGACTGCAGTTAGCAAGTAAGGCAAATTTAGCCCTCAATGACTTGCACAATCAATCAACAGATCATAAATATAATGCAAAAATCTAGGAAATTTTGTAAAATAAGCACATCAGGTGTAACCCCTCCCAAAAAAAGGTACTGCTATCCTGAACGAAGTTCTCCAGTCAAACAGCACTTTTAGCATAAGGAACATTCACAAAGCCAGCTAGAACATAAGCACAAGTGAAATAACAATTGCACTTATTTTTTTAATGTTCCATGATGCAATTACTTACTGTTAAAGTAACAATTGTATTGAGGAAGACTAAACAAAATGCAGTGTATATATGGCAACACACTATTGTGTAACTTCACTTCAGTAACATAAGTATATAGTCTACACATCTTATAAAGAAGGGCAATGTTCAATCACATACCTGAATTAAATAAAAAATAAAATATTTTCAGGACAACACTGCATCCACAATTTGAAGCCACTGTGGATTATCCACCAACAAAACAGATCCATCCAGCAACTAGAGAGGGGGTAATAGTTCCGCTAGTCGTGCAGCGTACTGTTTTTATGGTTTCTAAAAGCTGGGTTGAAAGGCTCTCCGGAATTCATAATTAAAGGGGTAAAAGGGGCATTTCCAGGGAGAAAAGAACTGGAGGAGGGTGGTCCTTTGGCAGTTATTCTGCAGCAACACGGGGAGGGGGGATAAAAAACAAGGGCGTTATTAGCAAACCTTTGCAGTGCCCTTAGATTAAAAACAGTACTGCAAGAGTGTTAAAAGCTAGAAGATGGCTTGCAGTATCAGAAATATAGACACAGGATACGGGAAAGTGTCAAAATGATGATTTCAAGTAGCAGGGGGGATATTTTAGGGTCATAGAGTCAAAGAAACACATGCTCAATGAGGAACCATGTTCAGAAGCACACAGTGGTCCTTTAAGCCACCAGCCATAGATCAATAAACTACTGACCAGCCAGTGTGTAGTTGCCCAGCCTGGGTTACCTTAGATAGCTCTCTGTTGAGCTAAAGCTGGACATACAACTAATAAACCTGCCAAACTTGAACGGAGAATTGCTACTCAGTGTAAGCTTACAGACAGGACACAGCTTGGAAAGAGATAACATGATGGCAAGGAGGAGGCTGGACATCCTATGTAGCCAGGATACAAGATGGAAGAGCAGTGCAGCCAAGAAACTTGGCTTGGGATCCAGAGTCCTACTACTCAGGAGGAGGACAGGCTAGAAATAGTGTTGGAATTGTGTTGAGAGAAAGGCTTCAGAAGGCAGTGAAAGACATCATCAGAATTAGTGACAGACTCATGACAATCAGACTCCAGTGTAATGCTAGGGCAGTATTCATAATCTCAGCCTGCACACCACAGCAGGGTTGTGATAATGAGGAAAAGAGAGTATTCAGACACCAGCTGCAGGACCTACTGGATGAATAACAACATAAATTGGTGATGATAATGGGTGACTTGAATGCACAAATTGAGATAGACAGAACAAGATAAACCACTGAGTGCTACAATTAGCTGTAAGTAGTGGTCAGAGAAGGCTCTACAGTTAAAGATCATGATGAGGACATGGAGGTTGACTGGAGAGAAGGTACAAAGGTTCAAGGAATTACTCGGAGCTTTGGCACCCCAAGAAGAGGAGGAAATGGGTGTAGTTGAAGAAGAATGGTAGCACCTCACAGCAAGTGTGTGGACTACAGAACTGATATGTGGCCATGACAGGTATATTAATAAGGTACACAAGGAAAGCATGTGGTGGAATGCAGTAGTCTAGGAACTCTGTATAACAAGCAGTGCAAAAAATTTGGGAGACAGAAAAGACCAACCAGGCTATGAAGGAATATGGGTTGCCTAACAAAGCAGTTGCAATAGCAAAGGAAAGGGCATTTGATGCACTCTACCAGCTTCTGCAAAGAGACTTAGTGGCACAAAAACTACATCAAGTTGTAAGACCAAGACAGAGAGATAATGGAAGACAGCCAGACACCCTTAATAAGGGATGCCAGCAACAACATGCTCACCAGTCTGCAGGACATCAAAGGCAGATGGAAATATTTCCAACAGCTTAGGAATAACAATAACCCCACAGATGCTGTATTGCCCCAGAAACAGGCTCCGATACAAGATGAACAGGATATCACAGAGGAAGGAATAAGAATAATACTAAGAAAAATTAAGTCAGGGAAAGCGGAAGGCTCAGATGAGGTCACAGCAGATATGATAAAGATGCTGGTTGAGAAAGGGGAGTAATGGCTCCTGAGTGTAGTCATAGCATTGTGGGGAGAAAGGCATATCCCAGTAGCCTGGAGAATAAGCATACTTGTGCCAGTGTACTAGAACAAATGGGGCACTCAACTGTGAGCAGTACACAGGGATCAAACTCCTGTCACACTGCATGAAAGGTATGGAGAGGGTGATTCATGAGATACACAGGGTAGTAGAATGTAAAGTTGGAGATGGACAGTTCGTATTCAGATCAGGAAGCAGCATAACTGACCAGATGTTTGCAGTGAGACAGTTGAGAAGAAGGTAGGGATGAGGAAAGAATCCAACTGCTCATTCCTATACTTGGAGGAAGCAGATTACAAGGTCTCCAGGAAGCTGTGTTGGAAAGTACTGCAGTGGTTCAAAGTCTCAGAAACACTCATACAATTATTGCAGACTATGTACATGAACCCAATGACTCAAGTGCGAACAGTGTTCAGTCTCACATCTGGATCAGTCGATGCACCTATAAGTAGATCAGTTTTTTCTGTGTAAAGCAGAACCTAGACCACTACAAATTGACAGTCACTACTACAAGTGTGTAATTTGTCCAGTGGGAAAGAAACCAAAATCCCCACTTTAAAGCATGCTATGGAGAATTAGGTGATGCAGATGGAAGTGGTGTAGTTCCCTGGTTACAGATCATATTACCCACACCTTATCTCACTTGCGTTTTTTCATTTAACATATCTATACTTTGGTTGTGACTAGCATCTATTTGAGGGCAATTCCAGATGTGCTCTAGCATTCCATAATGCTGATACACTTTGTGGTAATAAAGTTAAAAATAGAATTTCTGATTCAGTTTCTGCAAACATAATTCAGACGGACAAACTGCATTTACCTCTTACTTGCAAATCCAAGTAGCTGACATCTGTAGGATATGTCATGAGAATTTTTGTCTTGCATACCATAGCAACAGCAGCCCTTGAATGACAGTTAAGATTTTCATTGACTGAGCTATTTGCTCGAAAGCATTGATACAGAAGCATTCACGCTTGTGTCATTCTTGACATGTGCAGTACTCCCCTCATACAAACTCTTACCACATAAAGGTAATGTTGTTTTATTTTGTAACTGAACACTGCTTTCTTTATAAACTCAAGGACCAATGAGTCTAAACCTAAAAAAGCTACACATAAAAAATGTGTGCGTCTGTGTAAAGTTTTATGCATGTGCCCAAGAGTCAATATTTCTTAATGCTTGATATGAACTCTTTTTCTTAAGAGAGAGTAGTTGCTAATAATTAATGCAAACATTTTTGAAACACAAAACAGTTAATACATTTCCTTTGGATTTGCAAACTAGTTTATCATTCTGTTGTGCTGTACCTAGTATTATTCAAAAAAATCAGTTCTATACCCGACGGATTTTAATAGGATCAAAGGAAGTTATTAGGCTATTGGCCCTGAGCCCTTACAAGCCTAACCAAGAATTTAGCCCTTGTTTTCTGACAAGTCAGGACCTGATGCCCCTGTCCAGCAGGGACACCGGTAGAATACCAGAGGTGTATTTTCTGTTCCCCATCCAGTTATCCATGTTGCACTTAAAAAGGGTTAGCAAGGTACTCTGCTTGACGTGGAGTGGGAGTCTATTCCACAGAAGAGGGAAGTCAGTGGGACAAAAAACTGTCCCACCACCAAGTCCTATTGATGTCACAGACCAGGTGGTCACACTGTGGGTTACTAGAGTGGAGCTTAAATTGCGGACATGCAGCAGTCCCATCAAGGTGGAATCTGAGATTGCTTTGTATGCCAGACAGAGGTCAACTCTGAGGTGTCTGTAGGAGAATGAGTAGAGGGATAGGGCCTTTAGCCCATCTGTGTAGGGCAGATGTTTGAGCCCTGGATTCTCCTGGCGAGGAACCTCTGTGGTCTTTCCAGCTGCTGCATGTGGCTTGTGAGGTACATGCCGAAAGGGGCAATGTAACTCAATAATGGGTCTTATAAGGGAAGAATACAGGGATGTTATGACCACCTTGTCCCTGGATGAGATGCCCTTACTAATGAGGTGGGCCATGTAGAAAGCTTTCAGTACAATGGATGCAATATGGTGGTCAAAATTCAGTTTGCTATCAACCTGGGTGCCCAAGTCCCTCATAACTGATTGTGTGCTTAGGACATTGCAATTAATGTGATAATTTGTGGGGACATCACTCTCCCCAAAGGGGATGATGATGCATTTTTGGCAATCAGTTTTAGGCCATGTTTCTGGCACCAGTCATTTGTTTGGGCAATTCTCCTAGTGATGTGGACATTCTCCAAGAGGGTATTGCTGACAGCGTCCAGCTTGCAGCCATCTGCACACGTGGTCAACCATAGTCCACTGGTTTTGACCTGCACCTCAGAAAAGTATATCTGAAACAACAAAGCTCCCAAGGCCAATCTCTAGGGTACACTTCTCATTACAGGTCAACTTGCATGAGGTGGCTTCCTGTATTTTGACTAGGTGGATTCTATCAGTGAGCCAGTTTGCTACCCATCTGGTAACATACGGACTTGCTGCCTAGGCGGTGTGCACCATCGTCCATGACATTGGTCACTGTCTCAAAGAAGTTGACCAAATTTAACAGGCATAACCTTCCCTTGACGAAGCCAGACTGTGTGAGATTGAGTGTTTGGAGGTTCCCAATGTCCTTGTTAATGAGGTCCATGATAATCTGGCTCCATGGCTTTGCAGATCAGGCTAGTTAGGCTGATGAGTCTATAATTTCCTGGGGTAGTGGGCACTCCGCCTTTGTGCAAAGGGATGAAAGTGGCTGTCCTCCACTTGGCTGGGAACAAGACAGTACTAAGTGTGCCTAATGGTGCTGCATGTTCCTGACTGAGTTCATGTAGGGTGCAGCCTGGGATGTTATTGGGTCCCATGGAGGCTGCATTTTTTGCCTTTGAGAGGGCAGTGATGACTTGCTCCCTAGAGATAAGGGGAGTGGGGCAGGTACTGGGGATTTCCCGATTTACCGATGGGGGGGAGGCAGATGGGTGACATTTTCACTGAACCTGTCTGCCAGCAGGTTGGCTATATCTGCACCATTTGTGGATGTAGTATCCTTGACCACTAGTTCTGAACAGATCTGGCTGCTTCCCTTGAGACTGCAGACATAAGCGAGGAAAACCTTGTGATTGTCTTTAGTAGATGTGGCCAGTTTGGACTTGAAGTTTGCTTTGGAGGATTTCACTAGTGTTTTTATTTGTTTGTTGAGGCTAAGGAGATATTGCTTCCAATTAGGCAACTGGTCCTTCTTGGTCCTGTGCAGCAATTTTTTCCTTTTATTATAGAGTTTCTTTATTGCAGATGTCCACCAGACAGGTTTACTCTTCCTTAAGGAGGAAGATTTTGTCCTGTTGGGGATTCCGGATTCCATGCAGCTATATAAATGCTTGTATGGTACTTTGGTATACGTTTGGACAAATGTGCCCATTCCTACGGAGAGGGAGGGGGCTCAGGAGGTTGTAATCAGCTTTGGAGAAGTTTTTTTGTTTGACCCTAAGTGGGGGGTTGGGGGAGATAGTAACTTTGAAAGTGAACGCTTTGTGGTTGGATCTTATCAGGGAGGATGACACTGTAGGAATGCTGTAGTGGTTACTCATGCTAGTTAATACTAAGTCCAAGATATTTTCACCTCTTGTGGGGTTGTCAATCAGCTGGGCCAAGGCACTTGCATTGACAAAATCAAGGAATCTCTGGGCGTTTGTGTTTTGGCATGAGTGGTTCTTCCAATCTATGGTTGGATAGTTAAAGTCACCCAGGACATGGGTAAAGGGTTGAATCTTGATAGATTCAAAGAGGTCCAGATAGGTGGAGTGGGTATCATGAGTCTAAGTTGGGGCCTGTAGCTAGCTATGATTTGAATAAGGGTCTAATCAGTGGTTAACTGCACCTGGAGTGTCTAGTGTGCGTGTGTCATGCTGTTTGACCAGCCTGGAGGTGTGCTTGTCTTATTACTACTCCACTTCCTTTTGCTTTGCTGCCCACAGTTTGTGGTCTGAATGTATGATAGGATGAGTAACCTGGTATGGCCGGGGTGCTCCCTCTGCAGCTTTGAACCAGGTTTCTGTGACTGCACAAATGTCAGCTTCTTCCAGGGTTAAGCATGCTTACAATGAGTGTAGTTTCATGTTTAGACTCCTAGTGTTTGGCAGCATGACCTTTAATTTGCGTTTTGATGAAATTTTCAGGTTAGTAGTTTTGACCTCATAATATATCGGTTTTACACTAATATCGAAATCTGTTCGATTACTTGTATCTTTCTTAAACTAACTGCACTATTTTCTTCTAGAACTGCATACTTATGCCTTCATTGATATGTTCAGTTAATAATCAGTGTGAAACTAACATTTCATTTTTAATGTATTACACCTTGCCTATTCTGTTTTGGGAGCTTTCCTCTGGGTCCCATCTTTAAATGGGCTGTTCAAGTAGGGCAAACACATATACAGATATGCCTGTACACATATGCAAGTTTGTGTACACACAAATTGTACTATATTATATCTATCTATATATATTTATATTATATACACACACATTCTCTCTCTCTCTATATATATATATATATATATATATATATATATATATATATATATATATATATATATATATATACACACACACACACACATATGCATATACATACATACACACATATACATACATACACACACACACACACATATGCATATACATACACACACACACACACACACACACACACACACCCTTATATATATATATATATATATATATATATACATATACATATATATATATATATATATATATATATACATATACATATATACACACATACACATACATACATATATATACATATACATACACACACACACATGCACACACCCTTACATATATATTCATATATATACATATCTGAAGGCCATTCAGCACAGGAACATCAACAAAGCAAATCTGATGACAATCCTTAGTAGGATTGTACACAAACATCAGTTCATAGGTACCACAGGGATAGGTTATGGCTGCATAAAAAGGACAGGGTGCAAAGGGCAAAGTTTGTTTTTTTTTTTAACAGCTGAGCTGTAACTTCAAAGTACAGGCGAGCCTGCAAATGTACAAACAGCCCATGGTAACAACACCACATAAAGACAAAGATTATAAGAGGCTGTGGCAACAACACCACATAAAGACAAAGATTATAAGAGGCTGTCTAAAGTTAGACTCTACAGCAATTATGTAGATAAGACACTTCCAGGCCTCTTAGCATCTACAAGTACATAACTTGTGATGCCTGATGAATAACGATGAGTGGCTTTCATTACAGGAAGAGCCAAGATGAGCTATTAGGTATCATGCTGAGGTGATGAAGTCATTATGCAGACATCACAACTCCTCAGTGTAACTTCAATTGACAGTTCAGCAACAGAAGATGAAGGAGGTTGTGTGATGCATATGCATGGGAACCCTAACTCACAAACAACGGCTTAGCATATTCACAGGAATCTTTACAATAGCATCAGATGAGGTATGAGACGTACCACAGAGGAAACCAGTTTTTAAACTGAGGATGCACATTAATAATCACATGGTGCTTGTGTCACCAAACAGTAACATCTACGGAAGAACAGGTCACCATTAATTAGCTCACACCAAAGTTACATCCATATCTGTGCAGTCGCTATTCCACTAGCCAAGAAAACTTAGCTACATTCAGCAGAGGGAGATGTGAGGCACTGTCAGGATATTGTTAAATGAGGAAATCTTGCAGTTTAACATAATGAAATTAGAGATCACACGTGTGATCAGTGCCATGTTGTACCATCGCAGTATCAGTTACTGCTTTTCTTACATGTGTTGTATGCAGACGATCTCAAATGGGGAAGAAGGGTAAGAGATTGCGTTGTGAAAGGATCATCAAACTGATCGCCAGGGGTTTTCTTTTTTTTTTGGCATCAGAAACATTCATGAATGAAAACCTCTTCCCCACTGGGAGAAAGGAACTATTTCTATTACCCCCTCCCAAAAATGCATGTGCTCTAAGACAGGAGGGAACAGAGGGGTTTGGTTTTGGGATGTGGAATAATATTCCCTGTAGGAGGAGGGATATAGTCCCATGGAGTCAGCCTTACAAACCATTTCTCTGAAACAAGATGTTGCCAAAGAGACAGAAATGGAGAATCTGACTTCACAGGAGGGGTGCAGGGGGTTTTATCCCCCTACAAAAACATGATCGTCAGTGCTGTGCAGTACGGATCTGGTCTGTACGTACTGCTGTAAAGGGGATATCTGATATTCCTACCTACTCAATATTCCAAACATTGAACATGTAAACCAGATTTTTGAATGGTTTATGTTCTGATGTTCAATGTTTTAATAGTAAACCGCACAAGGCACCTTACAAACTCATTCTGACATTTTTTGGACTGTCCTTTATTCTTTGTGGGTTTCCTTTTCAGGAACCGCCTCACCACTGTTTTTAAATGCCTGCTAATCAGCATATTGCAGAGACGGTTTGTTTTGTTTCTTGATGCAGTTGGACAAGGGAACAAAATAACGACTGGAAAATTTAAAACAGAGAGGTTTAAGCAAATCAGACAGATTCCGTGTATATCACCTTAACCTTCACATCACATTTTTGATAACCTTTGCTGCAGTGGGACCACACTCTCTATCCAAAGGTGAATTTCAAAGTTCATTTTTATATCTACAAGATTTTGAAAATGAAGCCAGGAAAACCTCACAGTATCAGCTAGAGCAAGCACAATACACTCACTCCAGGTGTTCCCCTAATAGGATTGATGTCAACCCAGCTAGGTTCTATCATTCCTGGTTACACCACCCATGCTAAACTCACAAACACCTACAATGTACCCTAAAACCACGTTGCTTTGCCCATCTCTCCACAATTCACTGATTCAACACCTACGGTGGACCACAGCTGATGGTGATGTCATCTCTGGGCACCTCACAATCATTCCATATACCAGGGTTGGTCTCAGCCCTCTTATAGGTTCATAGTTTAGTACTAAGCTAACTGCCCTTGCGAGCAATTTTAAGCCTAGCCAATTATCCCTTGTGAGACTCAAACCCTGCACCTTGTGTTTTTAAGATAAACACCTTAGCCATTAAGCCACCCTCCCAACCTACATCATTCTCTGCACACCACTCTTGCTAAAAACACACAGGCAGACAAGAACCAGGGGACATAGTGCTTTGCCCACATCTCCTCAAAAAGTAGATGTGGGGCACCCAACTGTGGGCGAGGTCAGCTGTTGCAGCAAGCCCACTGTACTGACACCTGATAATCCCTAAACAGGGTTGGTGCCAGTCCAGCTTAGCTCCACTGTTCACTGTTACAGCATCTCAGCTACTGAAATACCTAGTACAAGATTCAGTGTTCACAGGAGTCCCTAGTGCAGTGGTAGAGCCATGGCTGCTGCTGTACCTCCATTCCCAGAACACAGCACCACAGGCACAGAGAGGTGTAGCTTTCATTGAAGTGGGGAGCAGGAGTCCCTAATGCAGTGCTACAGCCATAGCCGCTGCTGTACCTCCATTCCCAGAAGACAGCACCACAGGCAGAGTGAGGTAATATCTTTCATTGAAATGGGGAGCAGGAGTCCCTAGTGAAGTGGTAGAGCCATGGCCACTGCTGTACCTCCATTCCCAGAAGACAGCACCACAGGCACAGAGAGGTATATCTTTCATTGAAGTGAGGAGCAGCTTAACGAAATAATACATCAGGTTACTTAAGGGCAGAACAACACTGGCATCTGGTGCAGGCCATTTAGTAGTGCTGAGTGGATCTTGTGGCAATCTAAGCCTTTGTGTGAACCAAAGATTTGTTTATTAAGGTGAAAAAAGTAGTCAAGATTTCTATATAGCACATGCAACATGCATGTATGTTTGTCTGTGTGTCTCTCTCTCTGTCATTTATTTATTTGACAGGGTCTCTCTCTCTCTCTTTTTTCAGTTACCTGGCTGACATCAAATTTAAATCCTACACCATAAAATATCTGACCATAAGGTTAGAGTCGCCATCCACTGAAAAAATGTTGTTTGGTTTAATCTCAGTAATCGCTGCCAATCACACTAGGTATCAAATGTTCAATTTATATGATCAATATGACAGAAGTACTACTACATTTTATACATGAAAACTCAGATTACAATGGTCTACACTCTTGTAGACAAACCCTTATCAAAACCCTCTCTCCATAAATCCATCCAAGTTTCAGAACACTATGTCTGGACAATTACCATCAGTTTCCCCTGCCAGCCTGGTCATCATGGGCATACTGAGACAGTTTAGCAATGGCCTCATGTTTATGGACAACCCTCTTTTCCTAGCACATAATTCTTCTGCTTGCAAGAAATGCATCTATATCAGTAACCTGGAATCCATGCTCTCGGGCCATAGTCAGTATTCCTGGCAAAGAGGAGATTGTCAGCACAAACACCATACCACCCACATCACATAGCCAAGTACAACACACACACACCTATGCAGATGTCCTAAAAAAAAAAAAAAAATCTAAAAAGCAGAGACCTCCAAAACACACACACTGAACACCACAGACAGCAGACAACACACCAGTGTCTCACAAACACAGCCCATAAGGTAAAACAAACCATCACAGCCCACAAGGCACAACAATAAACCAAATATACTAGTCATTGGCAACTCGACTGTGAGACACACAGATGTCCCCCTCACTAGGCTTATCAAGGAGAAGATCCCGGTCAGTTGTATGTCAGGTGCCAGAATCTGCCACATCACACACGCACTTAAGTCTCTCCACAACACACAGAAGTATCATTCCATCATTGTCCATGTTGGCATGAATGACTTGAAATGTACCTCACTGGACTATATGAAGAGAGACATGATTGAGCTCTCTGAGTATGTGTCCCTGGCAGGTATGATCCTAGCCCTAAGCAGCATCTACCTTCAACAAGAATGATACCACAATAACAACAAAAAATAACTGACTTCAACAATTGGCTTAGTTTCTGGTGTCATTCTAAGGGGATCCAGTATCTGTCTGCTTGGGATGACATGGTCAACAGGCCACGATGCTTTGCCAGAGATGGCCTCCACTTGTCACCCTGGGATTCAGGATTCTGGCCAAGGCTCTTGCCTCACCCATTGTACCTTTTTTAGGCAACATTGCAAAGACAAATCTTCCAACATAAAAGATCTGTCAAAAAGCAAATTGAAGGTCATGCTGCTTAACGCTAGGAGCTTTAATGTGAAAATGTACTCACTGGAGGCTGTCCTCTCACTGGAAGATGCTGACATCTGTGCAGCCATGGAAACTTGTTCAAAGCTGCAAACAGAACCCCTGCCTTACCAGGCTATACCTCATTCCACACATTCCAACCCCAAAATGAGGTTGGGAAGAGTAAGGGTGGTGGAGTCTCTATCTTCGTTAAAGACAAGCACACTTCTATAGACTTGCTTACCAACCTGATGCACTAGAACTACTTCAGGTGCAACTGACAACTGGCAAGACACCTATCCAAGTTAAAGCCAGCTATAGACCCCCCCTCCATGACTCAGGACACTCAACTCCTCCTACTTGGACCTACTTGACTCCATCAAGGTACCCACCTAACACCCTGATCCTTGGTGACTTCAACTACCCCACCAGAGACTGGGTGAACTATTCCTGTACTAATGCACTCACCCAACGATTCCTTGACTTCATCAGTTCTAACCCACTAGACCAGCTTGTCTCATCCCCTCAAAGGGAGATAACATTCTGGACTTGGTTCGCATCACCATGGGCAACCGCTGCAACACCCACATAGTAAGTTTTTCAGTGTTGAGATCAGACCATCAGTCTGTCTCATTTGAAGTTTTTATCTTGCCCAACCCCCTCCCCAAGCCATAACATGGCCAAAAAAAAACTTTGCAAAAGCTGACTAAAACCTTCTAAGGAGGATATCAGTAGCTTCACACTACCACCACCGTCAGAGAATGGAAGCAACTATGATGAACAGTACGCCAAAGCAGTATACAATGACCTGTACAACTGCATGGACTCAGCCATTCCCAACAGAACTAAAAACCTGCTCCTCAAGGAAACACAAACCTATCTGGTGGACATCCTCTATCAACAGGCTTTATCACAAAAGGAAGAAACTGTTGTCCAAGGGTAAAAAGGCACAAATTCCCAATTGGAAAAACTCCCTCCTTAGCCTCAACAAGCAAATTAGATCACGAGTTGAAACCTCCAAAAGCTAATTATGAATTGAAACTAGCCTTCAAAACAAATGGTAACCACAAAGCCGTTTTCAGTTACGTCAGGAACCTTCATGTCAAAGCCCAGGATTGTTCCAAATTAGTTCTTAGCTGTACCACTTACACTGATCCTGTTGACTTAGACAACCTGCTAGCAGATAGGTTCAGTGCAAAATTCACCCCTTGTCTCCCCCCAAAAGACCCATTCAACATCCCAGATACTTGTTCTGCACCTCACATCTCCATAAATCAAGTATTAAAGGCTCTATCCAAAGCAAAGAAGACAGCTTCCATGACACCTGATAGTATCCTAGGCTGCATTCTGTACCATCTCCAGGAAGAACTAGCTTCGCCATTGAGCCTATTCAGCCACAGCCTAAGTACAGGCTTCATTCCAGCAGAGTGGAGAACTGCCATTGTCATCCCCTTGCACAAAAGGTGGTGCCACTACTGACTTATGAAACTATTGCCCCATTAGTTTGACAAGTCTGATCTCTAAAGCTATGGAGCATATTATTATTATTATTATTATTATTATGGACCTCATAAATAAGGACATAGGGAGTGTGCAAACACCTGAACTCACCCAGTTCAGATTCATCAAGGGCAGATCTTGCCTGTTGAACCTGGTTGACTTTTTTGAGACGGTCACTAAGGCCCTGGATGAGGGAAAGTCAGTACATACAGCTTTTGCCAAAGCCTTTGACACAATCCCCCATTTGAACATCATTGAAAAGCTAACACAACTTGGCGTAAATCCCTATCTCATCAGGTGGGTGGCCAACTGGCTCACTGACAGGACCCACAAGGTCAAAATAGGTGCCTCCACTTCCGACAGTAAACCTGTCACTAGTGGTGTTCCCCAGTGCCTCCACGTCCGACAGCAGACCTGCCACTAGTGGTGTTCGCTGGTGCCTCGACTTCCAACAGACCTGTCACTAGTGGTGTTCCCCAGGGATCTGTCCTGCAACACCTAGTGTTTGGCATCTACTTCTCAGAGATCCAGGCAAATATGAAAGGCCTGTGGCTTGCTTAGTTTGTGAAAGACTAAGTTGGGTGCTGTCACTGACTCCCCAAATGATGTTAACAAACTACGAGAGGGCCTTGCAGTAAGAAATGACTGGTGCCAAAGTCATGGCCTTAAGTTTAAATGCAAAGGCATGCATTACCATACCATTCAGCAAAAACATGGCCCGTACTGACTACCACATCAACTGCAACCCCCTAAGCACACAACCTGTGGTGAGAGACCTGGGTAGACAGGTTGACAACAATCGGCCATCATGTAGCAGCAATGGTCAGAAAAGCCTTTTACTTGGTTCATCTCATAAGTAAAGGGATTGCATTCAGAAAAAAAGAAGGTCATTATCTCTCTGTACTCCTCCATCATTAGGCCAATAATTGAGTACAATGCCCTATTTGGTATGTACCTCTCCAAACTCCTGCACCAACTAGAAAGGCCACAGAAATGCCTCACAAAAAGAGAAACCATGGCCTACAACACCTGCCCTATGTGGACAGGCTCAAATTACTGTCACTTTACTTTGTATTGTACAGATTGCTCAGAGGTGATCTGTGTCTCACCTACCGGGCAATCTCAAACCCTGCCCTACTAGAGATCAGCAAGTCTAACTCCTCATGCATTACCCAATCAAAAGGCCTAAATCTAATATGTGACAGTAACAAAACTTGCTGGAGAAACCACTTTGTCTCCAAGAGGCTGTGTACATCACAGGCCCTCTTCAAGCGCAACCTTGATGAGTGGTTGGGAAACCACAGATTTGTCCCAGGGGTTCCACCTGTGTCCCTCACTGATGGGAGCGACTGGTGCTGAGGTTTGTTTTTTGGGGATAAACTCTTGGCTAGGCTTGTAAGAGCCCCATGGCCATCAGTCTAGTAACCTCCTATGATGATCCTATGAGCAAAAACTTGACAAAGAGTCCTTGAACTTAGCTGATCCATTGAAATGTGCATCTGCTCTATGCCACCCCTCTTGCCCCGATTTCCTGTCCCAAGCACTTCAGAATGGATAAGCAATATGAACCTGTGGGCTTACTCTACTTCTCCCAGACCATCTTATTGACAATATGCCTATGGCAATACCTTACACAAACATCCCTCCTCGCTCTCTATATATAGCATCCAAACACAAACTCCACTTCTTTAATAACAGTTTGTGTTACCATTAAATGATCCCCTTTCACCTTGTATCATACACCGTGAACAATTTAGTTTACAAAACCTCTTTGCACAGTCACTATTTTGTATACTTCAGGCATAATATACAAACCTTTTTTTGTATTCTGTCATTTACATTTTTGAGTTTCTAGTAGCTAAAACTTCAAAACTATACATAATTATTTATTTTACATTTGTTAACTGGAATAGTCCATTTAATAAATTGGCACAAAAGGATCCTTGCAATCCACTCCATTAGCCATTAACTAAAACTGAATAATCAAATTCTTAACTTTTAATCCAAAACCATTTTATTACAAAACAATAACCACCCATCAAAAACAAAAATAATATCTACATGCCACAAACAGTTATAAATGTGCCACTTTCATTGCAGAATATATATTCTCATGCTACAACGGCATCAAAGTAAACTACAAAAGAAACACGAGTGACATCTGTGAAGACTATTAGAGATGGGTGAAGGCTGCTGGCCTAGTCAAATAGAATTCAATACATAATTCTGGCATTTGTAAAACTAAATGTAAAATACAAGCTTGTATCTTAAATGTAAAGAAATGCTGTTTCAACAATGTGGCAACATTGCCATCTGCTGTAAGGAAAACTAAGTCAAGCATTTCAAATCTTTCTTTTGAAGTTAAAATCATTTCAAATCTATCCTTTGATCTGTAGAGCTCGGAGTCAGCCTGTCTCAGCTAGCACATTCTTTCTATTGTTTTAACTTAAGGAATAATTACTAGAGTGTACATGTGAAATGTCTTATTGTTGTAGCTTCCTGAGCAGGTGTTAGCTTGCTAAATAAAGTAGCCTAAATTACTGTTCAGTAAGAGAGATTGTAAGCATTTTGATCTTGGACTATCCAACTCAGCACTGCCTTATGCTCTCTTTATGTAAGTAGTATGTTAGAACTGCGTTTTCTCCTAGAAGTAGCCAGGAATTAAAAAGATTACACTAAGTGTTTTTCTGTTATGTAAAAACTGTACTACTGAATTATTTTAAGTTTCTGTGTGATCTCTGAACTCTTGAATAGCACTGCGATGTAGTAGTATTGCCTTGTGTTTTTAGTATTTATTATTAAATATTTTTAAACCCTTTTCAACTGTGGCCGGTTTACGTAGAGATAAGTTAAGCACTAGAGTGCATTGCATATTTAGAGAGTTTATGGTACAAAGCCACTCTTATAAGCCTTAAGACTGTTGTCACACTTACTATTGGATAATAATATTGCACAGTAATAACTGGACACCTTTTTAAGGGCTTTTGGGTAGCCGATAATTATTAGCTGGTGGTGGCAAGAATTACTACCATATAGTCTGAGTATAGGGGCACAGCTGGATAAGCTGTGTCAGCCTTTCCCAGGAGTGTCTGTGAAGTTGTATAAATACTTATCTCAAAGGGTGTGTGTGTGTGTGTGTGTGTGTGTGTGTGTGTGTGTGTGTGTGTGTGTGTGTGTGTGTGTGTGTGTGTGTGAGCTACTTGGGCAGGGACACGAAGCACTGGTTGGGCAGAGAGGGTACTAGAGGTTAGCTTGCCAGTTAGGCTGCGATCTGGACCCTATAGCTGTGCCAGTGGGGAGTCTTATTGGGGACCTGGAGAGCAAGGGAGCAACTAGCCCCAGACTGACTGTGATCTCTGTGTGCTCTTAAGGGAAATTGCACTTTACTGTGTGTATTTGTTATCCTTTACTCATATATGAGATGCCCTCTCTGGTGATAGTGATGAGGATTGAGGCTCCCCGATTGCTGGGCTAGGGCACAGGCATCACATATTAATTGGTGGCAGTGGTGGGATCCACTTCACATATTAATTGGTGGGCATTAGTGGGATATCCACATCATATATTAATTAGTTGGCAAATACTAATTGCCTTGTAGTGGTGTGAGTAGAATGAATCCTGTAGCTTATGTACAGTGATCTCAGAAGGTGTTTTGTACTCTAAAACACCCACGCAGTGAATACTCAAGAGTTCAGATCACAATTGTTTTACTTCTTTTGTTAGCTTAGTCAGCCAGGGTGAGCAGGCAGCATGTCAGCAGAGGAGTATGGAAAGCTGACAAAGAGCCAGCTGGTGGAGATGTGCCAGATTAAGGGACTAGTGCATGGAAACCTGACTAAGGCAGACCTGATTGCAGCCTTGGTTACAGCTGTATCAGAAAACAGAATCCAAGAGGACAATCAGACTGGCAGTGGAGATATAACATCCTCAGAGAATGGACAGCTCAACCTTTCTGCAGTGGACTTAAAAATCCAGCTGAAGCTAAAGAGACTTGAGTTGGAGGCCAGGCATTTGGAGATAGAAGTCAAAGAAAAGGAGCATCAGAGGAGGCATGACAGGGAAATGCTGACTCTTCCCCAGAGTCATGGAGGTAATGGGGAAGGGAGTAACTGGACCCCAAAAGAACAACAGGAAAGTAAATTTCTTCCACAATTTAAAGAGGGGGATACTTTTGATTACATACCCTCTCAAACATATGAATGAAGCTAACAGTATAGTGTTGACCAAAGGCTCTGGGTACTGTTCCTGACCCCCTTACTCCATGGGGAAGCTGTAACTTTTTTGTCAAAAACGCCTGATGCTGTCTGTTTTGATTATACTGCTGTAAAAATCTCTTTTAGAATGCTTTAAGCTAACACCTGAAAAGTATAGGAAAAAGTTTTGTGAGCATAGACGCAAGGCAGATGAAAGTGTGTGGAAATAGGTTGCTGAACTGAGCACTTCTTTTCATAGCTGGGTGAGTGGATGTCAGGTCACCACTTTTGAAGGGCTGGCAGACCTTTTGGTGAGGGAACAAGCCCTTAGCACTTTGCCTGAGGACATGAGAATCTGGTTAGCTGATAAACATTGTGCTACTTCAGATGAGTTGGGGAAGAAAAGAGACCTATACCTGGCAAGCAGGGCAGCCCCGCACAGGAAGGGGACCCCCAGTACTGCTCATGGGTCAAAAGGAACCCATGGTGGGCAGCACAGACTGCCCCAACAGAATCTGCCAGTAGCAGGGAAAGACACTAGTCCAGGTACATATCTAGGAGCTAGGGTTAAATGTTTTGAATTCAACCAGTGGGGCCATATGGCATACAGGTGTCCACAAAGGCAAGGTGGAGAACCAAAGGTGAGGGAGCCAGTAAGTGGGAAAGACAAAATGACAATAGCAGGTGGTCTTGGGACAAACAAGGGTACCAAACTAGCACCAGAGGCTATATCTTATTGTAGTGAATGGCAAAGAGGCCATTGCCAAGAGATACACAGCCTCTGATATAACCATTGTAAAGCATGCAATGGTTACACAGGAGCACTACTTGCCTGGGCAGTCTACTCCAGTCAGGGCTTTAGGAGGGATCCCATTCCAAATACCTTTGGCTAGGGTTTAACTTGACTGGGAGGGTGGAAAAGGAAGCCAGCAAGTAGGTGTGTTTGAGGATATACCTGCAGATGTCCTGATAGGGAATGATTTTTATAGTGCAGTACCCTGTGCTTGTGCAGTTACACGCAGTCAGGCATGGAGACAAGCATGTGGGTCTGCTAGCATGGGCGAAACCCAGACAGACTGCATACTTGCAGCCAGGACTGGTGAGGTGGTTACTTCAGGAAGGGAGCTACTTTGTAGCAGTGAGACTGAATGTGAGCCACAGCTGCTTGTGGGTACTGATGTTCCCTTGGACAGACTGACTGCAAGGGTAGAGATGAGTGGTAGTACCCAGACTGACAGTGAGGCACCTCTGTCAGAAGAGGCTGAGCTGGGAAGGGTTAGAAGGAGAGAGTTAAGACAGGCTCAGCTCTCAGACCCTGCATTGCAAGGCCTGAGGCAGGTAGCTAGGGAGGCACCCGATTCTCAAGGAAAGGAGGAATCTGCATACTGGGACAAAGGGTTACTATTACAGAGAGTGGACCCCTGAGGGAGGGCTAGAAGATGAGAGAGTACAGAAGATGGTAGTGCCTAGAGCCTACCGTCTGGCACTTCTAGCCATAGCCCATGATATTCCCTTTGCAGGTCATATGGGCATAAAACGTACAAAGAGGCATATTATGCAGAACTTCTATTGGCCTGGAATTTCCAGAGATGTAACAGGGTACTGCAGGACCTGTGAGCAGTGCCAAAAGGTAGGCAAGGCAGAAGACAAGGTGAGAGCTCCTTTGACGCCTTTGCCTGTGATTGAGGAGCCATTTCAGAGGATAGTTATGGATATTGTGGGTCCTCTGAGTACTCCAACTTCCACAGGGAAAAAGTATATCCTAGTGGCAGTGGATTATGCTACACGATACCCTGAGGCAGTGGCTTTGTCTTCCACTGAGGCAGAGAAGGTGGCAAATGCATTGTTAGAGATTTTCAGCAGGGTAGGTTTCCCAAAAGAAATACTGACTGAAAGAGGTGCCGATTTCATGTCAGACCTGCTGGCTTGTCTGTGGAAGTCCTGTAGGATGAAGCACATTAAGACCACCCCCTACCATCCCCAGACTAATGGTCATATTGAGAGGTTAAACTCTATAATCAAGTCCATGCTACGGGCATTTGCAGATCAATTTAAGAGGGAGTGGGACAAATATTTACCCCATCCGTTTGCTTACAGAGAGGTTCCCCAGGAATCCACAGGTTTTTCACCCTTTGAGTTGTTGTATGGGCATAGGGTGAGGGGACCTCTAGATTTAATTTGAGATGAGTGGGAAGGTGAGTGCGAGTCTCACAAGGAGTCTGTTGTGGCATATGTCCTAAACCACAGGCCAAAGCTCAAGGAACTCATGGGCATGGCCCAGGAGAACCTTGCAGAAGCCCAACAACAGAAAAAGGTGTGGTATGATAGGAATGCTTGAGCTAGAGGGTATGCTGTGGGGCAGCAGGTAATTTTTCTCATTCCGGTCAGACACAACAAGCTACAAATAGCTTGGGAGGGACCCTACAAGGTGGTAAGAAAGGTAAGTGATGTTAACTACATGGTGGAACTGCTAGGCAGATGGCAGGGGCATAAAATGTACCATGTTAACATGCTGAAACCTTACCATGATAGGAAGGCCCTTGTGCTGAGCATTTGCAGTGGATTGCAGGAGAAGTATGAGGGAGATCTGGGAAATTATCTCCTCAGTGAGACTCGGGCTGACACCACAGTGGAAGGGGTAGCAATGTCCCAACAGCTATCTCCTACCCTGGTTCAAGAAATCCAAACAGTGTTGCAGGAGTTTGGGGACATGTTCACTGGGAAACCAGGGTTCACCCACTTGGTGCAGTACCAGGTGGATACAAGGCCCCAAAGGCCTATTAGGCAGGCCCTTTATAGGGTGCCCGAGAGAGTCAAACAGACTCTGAGGGAGGAGATACAGGAGATGTTGGAACTAGGGGTGATTCAAGAGTCCAACAGTCCCTGGGCCTCTACAGTGGTGCTGGTGCCAAAGAAGGATGGCAGCACCAGGTTCTGTGTGGACTACAGGAAATTAAATAATCACACAGAGTCGGATGCTTACCCCAATCCTAGGACAGATGAGGCCCTAGAGCAGCTGGGTGGGGCTAAGTATCTTACAACCATTGATCTTACCAAGGGTTACTGGCAGGTGTCCTTGACTCCCAGTGCTAGAGAGAAGTCAGTCTTGGTGACTCTTTTTGGCTTGTATGAGTTCACAAAGATGCCCTTTGGGATGAGGAATGCCCCAGTGACTTTCCAGAGGCTGGTGGATAATATCCTAGCAGGAGGGTTTGCCCTTGCTTACCTAGATGATATTGCCATCTACAGCCATTCCTGGCCAGAGCACCTTCAGCATGTCAAGAAGGTGTGGGGCAGACTACAGAAGGGTTGACCATTATGCCGAGCAAATGTCAGGTGGGTATGGCAGAGGTCTCCTACCTAAGACATAGAGTGGGGCATAATAAGATAAGGCCAGAACCTGCCAAAGTGGAAGCCATTCAGGCATGGCCTCCACCTGTTACCAAAAAGCAGGTGAGGGCATTCTTTGGGAAAGCAGGGTACTATAGAAAGTTCATCCCTAGTTATCTCCTCAGTGAGACTCGGGGCCCATAGCTGCATTCCTCACAGCCCTGACAAGGAAGAACAGGCCAGATAAGGTAGTGTGGACCCCAGCATGGGAGCAGGCATTCCAGAAACTTAAAGAAGCTTTGAGAGGACCCCCTGTGTTAGCCAGTCCAGATTACAGTAAAGAATTTGTTGTGCAGGTGGATGCTTTGAACCATGGTGTGGGCGCTGTACTTAGCCTGATTTCTTCAGAGGGGGAAGAGCACCCAGTGGTTTATCTCAGTCATAGGCTCCAACCCAGGGAGGAATGCTGTGCAGCTGCAGAAAAGGAATGTCTAGCCATCGTGTGGGCATTGCAAAAACTTCAACCTTATCTGTATGGAAGACAATTCACTGTAATGACAGATCACAACCCCCTAATATGGTTAAACAGAGCCAGCCAGCAAAATGCCAAGTTGCTAAGATGGAGCCTGGGGTTGCAAGCATATATGTCAGTGCAGCACCGCAGTGGGAGTAGCAATGCCAATGCAGATGGTTTCTCAAGACAAGGAATGGGGTGAGGTACACTCAGATAGAACTAACCCTCTCAAGCGGCGTTTCTCAAGGGTCACTTGAAAAACTAGCTTGAGTTCTCCTGGGGGGAAGAAATGTGAAGGCTGGTAGAGATGGGTGAAGGCTGCCAGCCTAGTCAAATAGAATTTGATACATAATTCTGGCATTTGTAAAACTAAATGTAAAATACAGGCTTGTGTCTTAAATGTAAAGAAATGCTATTTCAACAGTGTGGCAACATTGCCATCTGCTAGGAAATCTAGGTCAAGCATTTCAAATCTTTATTTTGAAGTTGAAATTATTTCATATCTATCCTTTGATCTGTAGAGCTCGGGGTCAGCCTGTCTGAGCTAGCACATCCTTTCTATTATTTTAACTTAAGGAATAATTACAAGAGTGTACAACTTTTATTGTTGTAGCTTCCTGAGCAGGTGTTAGCTTGCTAAATAAGGTAGCCTGTTGGCCTGAGAACTCCAGGATAAGTGTCAAAATGATGTAATGTGTATACTGGGAAAACCTAAGTGTCAAAATGATGTAATTTGGGAGGGAAAAGCAGAAATGTTTGTTAGTGATTTTAAAAACTATTGTTCAGAGAGAGACTGTAAGCATTTTGATCTCTGACTATCCAACTCAGGACTGCCTTATGCTCTCTTTATGTAAGTAGTATGTTAGAACTGTGTTTTCTCCTAGAAGTAGCCAGGAATTATAAAGATTAGACTAAGTGTGTTTCAGTTATGTCAGAACTGTACTACTGAATTATTTTAAGTTTCTGTGTGATTTCTGAACTCTTGAATAGCACTGTGGTGTAGTAGTATTGTCTTATGTTTTAGTATTTATTATTAAATATTTTAAACCCTTTTCAACTGTGGCTGGTTTATGTAGAGATAAGTTAGAGTACATTGCATATTTATAGGGTTTATTGCACAAAGCCACTCTAATAAGCCTTAAGATTGTGTAGTCACACTTACTATTGGATAATAACATTGCATAATAATTGGACATCCTTTTAAGGGCCTTTGGGTAGCTGATAATTATTAGCTGGTGGTGGCAGGAATTACTACCATATAGTCTGGGTATAGGGGCACAGCTGGAGAAGCTGTGTCAGCCTTTCCCAGGAGTGTTTGTGAAGTTGTATAAACACTTATCTCAAAGTGTGTGTGTGCGTCAGCTACTTGGGCAGGGACACGAAGCACTGGTTGGACAGAGAGGGTACTGGAGGTTAGCTTGCCAGCTAGGCTGAGATTAGGACCCTATAACTGTGCCAGTGGGGAGTCTTATTGGTGACCTGGAGAGCAAGGGTGCAACCAGCCCCATACTTGACTGTGATCTCTGTGTGCTCTTAAGGGAAATTGCAATTTAATGAGTGTATTTGTTATCCTTTCTTCATATATGAGACACCCTCTCTGGTGTTAGTGGTAAGGATTGAGGTTCCTTGATTGCTGGGCCAGGGCATGGGCATCACAACATCCACTAACAGTATTTCATAAAAATAAAAAGTAACATACTCTTCACCTTTCTCAGACTGGTACATTCCTAATTTTTTTTGCTTCACATTTCCCATCCACATAGCTTATACACCCCAAAGCAAAACAATGAAGCAGAAATTAGAAAAAACATGCCTCTTACAAAAAGAAAAAAAAAACATCCCTTAAAGATTTTGCCACCATGAAATCTCCTGTTACTGATCCCTTCCAATTGTACTAAAGCCTTCTTTAAAGTCTTCTTATGTTAGATTCAGTCACTTAACTGCATCAGGTAGGGGTCGGCCATTATAGTGAGTTTTTCTTTAATTAGTTCCAGCATGTAGCTCTCCAGAGTACACTGTGTACAACAAAAAATAATTTCCACATGGTAAACAGGGACACAGACTAAGGTCAGCAGTTCAATTGCTGGGCAGGTGAGACCAGGCTAAAGCAGTTATGACATGCCCAATATCCTATCGCAAGTTCTAGCTATGTATTCATTCTGGAAATAATTAGTAGCATGAAACAGACAAAATCACTAAAACTAATTACTTTGGAAAACTACTTGCAAGCAATCCTATTTTAATAGATAGTAAGTTACTAAATGTGTTTTAGCTATCTTACCAAACATTTTTTTAATGCATTTTGTTTCACAGTACTTTTGTCCTTATACTGGATAAGAAAAGCATATCTGCAAACTACATTCAGTGCAGCTATACTATACAGATAAAGTCCATATTCAGAAGTTAGTCTGAACTAAAATGAACATTAGCTGGCCTAAGACAGACATTAGCGTCAGCATTTGTGTTAAAGGCTTCATACAGGCTTTATACCCTCTCTCAATCTCTTAGTGCAAAAAATCTGGATAAAGCTTGAAAAAACGGGGGGACAAAGACACAGGACTAGGGACATATTTAGATATTGCTATTATAAACTTAGAAAGTTGCTAGAGAAAAAGGGTTTATGTTAGCATTTTTTTCTGGAGGATTTGAAGTATAAAACTCTGTAACTTATGTTACTATTTAGTGACTTCAATCTTCAGATTGTCTTCAAACAAATAAACAAATAAATAAAACTAAATAAATAAGGTCTTATTAGGGATTTGTCAGAAAAATGAAAATTTTATGAGGACTAGACTAAAAATCTGAGGCAAAAATCAGGACATTCTACAGAGTAATAGAAACGGAGACAGCCAACAGCACAAATGCACTCTATTCTCAGCAGTAGCTAAAGGGTAAAAGAATACACTAAGTCTTAACAATGACAAATAATACTGGCAGTCGATGCACACACCTGTATTATCTTTGGAAGAGAACACTGGCTCAGCAACAGTCAGGAAAACAAATAATCCTTCACAGAAATAGCTGTGTCAAGCAACTACTCAAGAGTACAATAGCTCAGAGAGATGCTCTACATCACCATTTTATTGGATGCCAAAATGATCGGCTGCATCAATAATTAGTTGGAGGTATTTCCTGGGCAAAACGAGTGAAAGGGGATAGTTCATGGGCAGTTCATAGAGAAGCAATGGCAAACAATGAAAAAAAAAAAAAATGAAGGGTGTTATTACTAGACTTTTCCAGTGCCCACTTACTCTCTACAGCTCTGCAAGACTGCTTTTGGGGTAAAGATGGCTAGCAGTAACTGTCAGTAAGAAACAGAGAAGACCAGAAACAGTCAAATTCAAGAATTCCGCTGGCAACTTAATTTGAGTGAAATGCAACAATCAAATGGTAAGGGAGAAAGGCTTTTTTTGAGATGATATGCACCAGTACAGAGTACCGGGACTTCTGATTCTGCAAAGGTGCCGGAACCATACAGCGAGTCTGCTCACGTGCAGAATTTAAACTTCCATTGAAGGAGAACGGAGTACCTGCCTGATCAACGTGTGCAAAGTATGTGTCAGGAGAGTTTGCCCGCCAGCACCATTATGTCCAGGTAAGGAGACTTGCAGAGTTGTTTTTTTTTTTTGCTAGCTCCTGAGTCTCATTGCTATCATTTCCATTGGGGTGTGTGTGTGTCTGTGTGTGTTTAAGACAGAAAAATTATAAAAGTTAAGCCTTCAATTCTTTCCTGCTTACTGATGCAGGTCAAAGGTACACTGGCTCCTCCTCTCTAGACTTTAAACAGTGTAACATTTGCAGACTTTGTTTCAATTATCACAACAGGTTGTTGTGCTCTTGGATATTTAAGTGCTTCACTTTTGTTCCGGCTTCTGTGCTCTGCAGAAATGCAGTCTAGGCTAATACTCAGAAGTTTGACAAGAAACCTTTTTTCCTGTTGCTCTTATTACAGGTGGCTGCACCCTTGCTTTATGTTCAATCTGAAATAAAGTTAGAATGAATGCACCAGAAACCTTGACAAGCTGTTTAACAAGGTGTCGTTCATACCATTTCCTCTGTACGTCTCCTGTCTTTAATCCTTTTATATACGGCTCCTCAGGAGTAAGCAAATGTGAAATTGAGGACTCTAATGCACTTTTCAGCAAGCCACTTCATAGCACCACTGCAGAAGCTTAAGATTGTCACATGCATCAAACACACAGAAATATGAATGAGTGAGGACTCCGTGTGAAGATAGGTGAAGGCTGCCAGCCTAGCCAGATAGAATTTTGTAGATAATTCTGTCATTTGTAAACATTAATGTAAGCCACAGGCTTGTTCTCTTAAATGTAAAAAGACTGCATTGGATATTGAACTGCAAAAGCGTAACAGTGCACTTTGCTGTAAGAAAAGCATGTCAAGCATTTTATGACAGTCTTTGATGTCAAAATCTGGAGCAGATATGTCTAGAGGGAGGTATCCTGCCTATTGTTTCAAGACCAGAGATTATGGCTAGCTAGAATTTGCATGTATAAATGTCCTTTATTGCTCTGGTATCTGACCAGGTGTAAAGAATGTAAATTTAGTTTCTGTTAACCTGCCTGGAAACACCAGAGAAGTGTGAAGAATGATGTCATGTGCAGCAGCTCTGTGTTATCAATTTAAAGACAGAGAGAGAGAGAATCGGAGAGCTCAGAGCATTTTGTCTTGAGAACACCCAACATCACCAGCAATGCTTTGTTCTATATGTAAGTTATTTAGAACTGTGTTTTCTCTTAGAAATAGCTAGGAATTAGGAAGACTGGACTGTGTGTTTTTCTGTGATGTCAGAACTTTTCTACTGTTATTTTAAGTATTTCTCTGTGATCTGTGAACTCTTGACTGGCACTGTGTGGTAAGAAGTACTTTCTTGTGTTTTTATTTATTATTATTAAATATTTTTAAATATTTCAACTGTGGCTGCTTTGTGTAGAGATAATTTAAGCTCAAAGAGTACATTGCATGTCTATAGTGATACTGTACCAACTCACTCTAATAAGCCTTGTCTGTTCAGTTACACTTACCATTTGGATAATAACATTGCACAGTAATAATTGGACACCCTTTCAGAAAGGCCTTTGGTTAGCTGATATTAGCGGGTGGTTGCAGCTAGTACTACCTTTTAGACTGGGCAGAAAAGGGGCACAGCTGGAGAACCTGTGCCAGCCTTCCCCAGGAGCGTGTCTGTGGTTGTATATAACATCTCAAAGTGTGTGTGTGTGAGCTACTTGGGCAGGGACACAAAGCATTGGCTGGACAGAGAGGGTGCTAGAGATTTTAGCTTGCCCACTAGGCTGAGATCTGGACACTATAGCTGTGCCAATGGGGAGTCTTATTGGGGACCTGGAGAGGAAGGGAGAAACCAGCCCCAGACTGAATGTGATCTCTGTGTGCTCTTAAGGGAAATTGTATTTTCCTGTTTGTGTATTTATTATCCTTTCCCCATATGGACACTCCTCACTAGTGTTGGTGGTGAGAATTGAGGCTCCTTGATTGCTGGGCCAGTGCACGGGCATCACACACCCATTTGGCCTCATCTTGGTTTGCCCAACAAAGCTAACTTTTCCAGTATAAACAGGGTACTATATTGGTTGTAGAATCCCTTGATTTGTTTCTTTAAGTGAATGAATAGCTTAAAGAAGTGGGCTAGCAAAATTTAGATTTGAATTTGATCAGCGCTCAAAAATTATACACTTGTTCAAATTATTTCTATAATTTTTAGCACTGCATACTACATAAGATTTCACTTAGAAACTATGTTTTTTTTTCTTTTTTTGTTTTTAAGGACTCTCTGAACTCATTTGCAAGTTAGTCTTGTCAAGACTATATATTGAATGATTTACATGCTATACAGTATAAGTTTACATGAATACAATGTAAGTAGCGACAAGCGTTTCCTGCGGCATGCTGTGGTCAGTCACACACTCCAACACTCTGATATGACCAGTAAGCTAACTATATTTCTGCAATGATATTTTGCGTGTTTCATTTAAAAGCAAGATATAAAATAGTTGATGTAGTTATGATTTTTGAAAAATTTATCATGTCTGCTTAGATAAGTGTGGGCTGAGAGGATGGTATTAAATTTAGCTATGCCAAAAGAGTGAGTGGTGGAAGCTCCTGCCCATTTCCTCAGACAGTCTGCTGGTTATGCGTAATAGTTTTGAATGTAACTGTGGTATTGCAATGTGCTTTTAAGTGAACTGCAAAAGAACTTGTTTTGTTTGAAACAATGGCTGGTGATCATTTTCTTGCAGTTTTCTCTTCCATGACTCCTCTAACCATATATTCCATTCTTTCATCTATTCTTTTCCATGACTAATGCTAACAATCCAAGTTTGCCTTCAGTTCATAACCTTCCTCTGCTCTTCCTTTAATTTCTTATAACAACCGCATTCCCCTTTCACTAATCCAAAGTTATTCTTCTTTCGACTTTTCCCAGTTAGGGGTCACCACAGCGGATCACCTGTCCGCTCATGATTGGTAGTGGAGTTTTACAGTGTCGAGTTGCCAGCCCGGCGCCCAACCTTCCACAGAAGGCACACACATGTACACAGTCACACCTAGGGCCAATTTAGTGTTCAATCCACCTACAGCATGTCTTTGGGATGTGGGAGGAAACCGGAGCACCAGGAGGAAACCCACGCGACCACAGGGAGGGCATGCAGACTCCACACAGAAGGAACCCCAGCCAAGGATAGAACCGGAGAACCTCTTGCTGGGAGGCGGCAATGCTAACCGCTGCTCCACCGTGGCCGCCCTACTAATCCAAAGCTATTGCTTCTCAATATTGTTAGCTAACCTCTGGAATTATTTAATTTTTTAACAAACATATTTTCTCTCTGCTTTCCTCTTCCCCCTTTATAGTGATCATAGGCAGCCTGGAGCCCCTCACCTGTTACAGGATGCTACCAGATAAACTACCTTTTCAGTTGCAAAAGTTGTCCCAGACTGATGCAGCCCTCTCATTTACAAAATATATGCCTCAGGCTGCTGTTTTTACTGGCATTGCTTATTGCAGAATCAAACAAGGCAAGTAACTACTCAATCTGGGACAGTAAGAAAGCTGTGATAATCTACAATAGTTTAACACATAGTTTGTGATAAAATATCGCCTATTAGACTAAGTGTTGGAATGTGTTACTGCAAGCTCTCCACTCTTCTGCTGCTCTGATTTTATTAGACTCTCACAGGCAGCAACAACAGTGACATTTCAGTTGTCAAACATCATTTAAATTGACCAGGACCAAAGACATGCTGACAATACAGCTTTCAGTAATTACTGCACATACCCTGCAGTGATGGACTCCAACTTGCAGAAGTTGTTGCCCACTTCACTCTCCTCCCATCCAATTGCCCAGCCATCACATCCCCAGGCTTTCGGCTTTATTTATACTGATCTCCTCTCACTCTTTAATGTGAGCGTTGGAAAGGGTAAAGACATACGTACCAAAATAAGACCATATACAATTCTCTTTTTCAGGCCACAAAATACTCATTCAAAACACCGTAGTTCAAGACCACTCAGCTCCCTTTCATAATTTTATTCCACTACATATACGGACCATGATGTCCCCAGGTTCTCTCACCGCACCCTTCTTGTACCTCTCTCCGGGAGGTCTAATTCTCACTGATCATATTTAATCCACAACTCTGTCATTACTCCCGACAATCTGACATTCTATCCCACACTCTACTATGCCATTCAATAACAAAATCACCTCCACTTTCTATTCCTGTCCCCAGTAGCCTATCCCTCATAAACACATTCTTCTGTGCACAACTCTCTTCCACCATAAAACATACAATGTCCACATCAAAATCCCAAATCCCTATAGATCACTATAAATACACTCAAACTATTCTAATATTTCTTATCAGTATTGAAACTAATCCAGTCCCCTCCATCTACACCACTCACCTCCATCTACACAGACTCCCATATCTCTTGTGCCCTCTTCAACTTCAATAAAGACTCTGCAGCAAGAACACATCTGCTTATCTGGGAGATTTCAACATTAATTTCCCCTTTCAAATGACACTTCCAAATGTCTAGATAACAAGGACTTCTTACTGCTAATCTCAGAACCCATCTGCAAAACTCTGCACTTCCACAACTACTCAACTCTTGATCAAATGATCACTAATGAACCATCAGCTGTCTCAGACTTTCCCATTCTTCCCCTTACCTGATCACCTACCAGTCATATTTCAGATCAGCAATCATTCAATAAAATTTACCTCCCAGCTGTTATCCTCTAGATCCCAATTCATGCAACACATCACCAAACTGAAAAAAAAAATGAAATACACATCTGACAACTTATTCTACCATACTGGATATCCAAGACACTAATGTAGCAGCTATATACCTAACCCAAGTACTCCTCCAACTCCAGGAGGAATTCATCCCTATGGTAAAACATCTTTTTGAACAAGAACAAATCCCATGGCTTACTAAAAAGTTTAATATCTCCTCAAGCTAAGGGATGATACCGGTCAGTCTTGGAAAAACAATCCACCACCTGGCAATCATGCTACATTTACCAAACTCCAGAACCTGGATAACAAATCCATATGGAGGCATAAAGCAATTCATCTCAAGTTCAAACTTTCCTCTTTAATAAACTCAAACACTTCTGGCATGATGTTAGTCGACTCACTGGACACGAATCCTCTCTAAACATACCCCAAAACAATCAAGACCACTTACTGGTCTGACTTTGCCAGAGAATTTAGCCACCCTTCTCAAACTATGAGCAGCATCTGCACTTCCCTCTACTCTCTCCGGGGCCCCTACCTTCACTCCCCTGGAGCCCCTACCTTCACTCCCCTGGAGCCCCTACCTTCACTCCCCTTTCTACTTCAAAAATTCAGATAAATAAATCCGTAATCTCTGTGACAACATGCAGATAGTCTTCCCCAGGGTTTCAGACCACATTTTCTCTGGTTTAAATGCTGCTTCAGGGAATTTCTAACCTAGAGTCTTCATCACATTGTCATTCTTTGCCTGACACTAAATATAATACCAAACATCTAGAAAACAGCACTCGTTACCTCCTCTGACAATACAATCGAAACCTCAAGACACCTCTCACTTTCATCTTATTTCCATCCTACCTTCTCTTGGCAAGGTGTTAGAAAAAAATCATTTAGATCCAACTCTCAAGCTACATTCAACAATACCATCTCTTTATTTTACAATATCATGGCTTCTGGACAGGATGCATTACAGTAATGGCACTTTGGTGCTGTAGTGACATTCTTCTCAATACAGATAAAACTGCCTTACAGAAGCAATATTTGCTGACCTCAAAAAAGTCTTTGACCTAATCAACCACCATCTCCTCCTTCCCTCTCTTCAGAACATATGCATTAGTAAGACATATACTTGAGGAGGGGGCTTCATTGCAAGACAGCGTCCCAATCTGTGATTATCTTCAAATAAATAACTATCTAACAAAGCTGAAAACCTTCTCAAAGTCAACTAAAACTACCACAGCAGGCTCAACTATCCCTTCCAGTCTTGACGTAAAGGAGCACTGTCCTCAAGAGATCCTCAATTTTCCAAATTAGTACAAACCCAGCCTGTGTGGGAAAGATACATTTTGACAGAAGAGATTTAGTCTGCTGTGCTAGGACTTTAACATATACATAAAGTTCCTCATTAATAAGAGAAACCAGGCAATGGTTTCATGAAAGAGGATTTGCAGAAAAAAAAAAAAAAGTATTGGGGTGGGTTGGCCCAAATGATGCAATATATGCCTAAAACCTTTTTGCTTACAAAAAAAGCACTGTAAGGGAGAAAACATGTTTTTAAAATGAGGAAATTAAAGAAGCAACAAAGTGGTGGTCCTTTAAATACTCACCCTTCAATCGAGGTCTCTCAAATCTCATAGCCTTTGCTGTTGATACATTTATTAACATATTATTCTCCTTTGCCCAAATGGTTTGAATTAGTCGTGTTATTTGGCCCTATGACAGATGTAACCTGTTTACCTATTTAAACCTGCATCCAGACAATAGAGCACCAAAAATGAAAATGATAAATTAGAAAGATGTGATGTATCCGCAGTGGTGGTGCTGCGGTAGCATTGTCGCCTCACAGTAAGACGCTGACCGGTTCGACTCTCAGCTAGAGCATCTTCTGTGTGGAGACATGCGTGAATGGGCGCACCTTCGCTGAAGGTTGTGTGTTAGGGCTGGCAACTCAGCACATAAAAATCAACTGCCAATCATTAGCGAACCAGAGTTCCGCTGTGGCGACCCCTAACCAGGAAAAGCTGAAAGACGCAACAAGAAAGACATGATGTAAAGAGATGTGGGCCTGAGTGAAAGCCCTATAGGACACCCTGACTGTAAGCTAGAGATTCACCTGTCCAATTAATGAGTCTTTGTCACGTCCTACATGTAAGCCATGCAGCTATCCATCTTATCAAAATCATATCAGTAACTCATTGTTCTAATTTATGAATCATTGTTTTGTGTATGATATTATCAAAGGCTGAAGTTAAGTCTATATAAATTACATTATGATACAACTCATCATTTTAAACTGATATTGTACTATTACAGAAAATCATGTTGCAGGTAGTTTTGGATCTATTTTCAGCATATGTATGCTTTTACAGAGTTTCAAGTCCTAGTCTTTTCAATTCTGATGATACGTTATGCAAAACAACCTTCTCCATTTCTTTTCCATTAAAAAAAAAAAAAAAAAAAAAAAAAAGAAAGAAAAATTATGGGTCTTTGTGACTCTGGGTTTGTTCCGTTCCTGTATAGTCATTAGTATATACTTTCATAAGCACTGCACCACATTTGTGGGTGAACATGAAAATATTTTAGTTTAATAGTTTTAATTTTTGTAGAATTGTTTAGTTTAAATTTTGTAGAATTGTTTAGTTTAATTTTTACTAAAGTTATTTAATATACAAATTTATTATTACAACTGTTCAGTAGACCAATACTACCTCTGTATTGTGATTCTTACTGGTTCTGAACATTGTTAACTTTGTCATTATTCGTGTTTGGAGCTTTTTTCCCCGGGCCTCTACTGAAAATGGACATATATCCAGCTAGACTAGCCCGGTCAACAAATGTAAAATAAATAAAGAAATAAATAAATTTTACTTTGGAATGTGCAGCTCCAAAGGGTGTCAACCATGTCTGTTAATTATACTATGTATACATATGTAAATGAATTGCATATGTGCCTGTATACACATATGTAATTCATTTACATATGTATACACTACTCAGGCAAAAAAAAAAAAAAAAAAGTAAAGATTTGCATATATATACACACATGTAGTGATAGTAGCGAACAGGTTGAGGAGACCCTGGAGAGGTGGAGATATGCTCTAGAGAGGAGAGAAATGAAGGTCAGCTGGACTAAGACGGAATCTATGTGTGTGAATGAAAGGGAGGACAGAGGAATGGGGAGGATGCACGGAGTAGAGTTGGCGAAGGTGGAGAAGTTTAAATACTTGGGATCAACAGTTCAGAGTAATGACGAGTGTGGAAGAGATGTGAAGAAGAGAGTACAGGCAGGGTGGAGAAGAGTGTCAGGAGTGAGTTGTGACAAACGAGTACCAGTAAGAGTGAAAGGGAAGGTCTACAAAAAGGTAGTGATACCTTGTGTTATATGGGTTGGAGACAGTGGCATTGACAAAAAGGCAGGAGTCAGAGCTGGATGTGGCAGAGTTAAAGATGTTAAGATTTGCACTGGGTGTGACGAGGGTAGACAGGATTAGGAAGAAGTATATTAGTATATTAAAAGCTGTGGAAGACTTTGCAAAAATATCTAATTACAAAATAAATTAAAAAAAAAACAAGGTATTCCCATTAAAGACGCCTACACCCTTCTCGCTTTTACCATTGGTAGGGCAGGTAAAATCCGAAGAAAAAATAAAATATTTAGGGGTTGTTTTTTCAACAGATAAGAGAGACTTTTACGTAAATAATGTTAAGTTAATTTGGGAACAGATAGTATCAGATTTAAAAAGATGGGATAATTTGAAACTACCAATAATGGCAAAGACATCAATTATTAAAATGAACATACTCCCCAGAATACTATATACCTTTAGAGCTACTCAAGTTCAAATTTCTAGGAAATTCTTCAAACAACTTCATACAGAATTAGCTAGATTTGTATGGGAACCTAGAAAAGTTAGGATATCTTATGACAAACTGATGACTCCGAAAAATAGGGGGGGATTGGAACTACCGAATTTTGAAACATATTATTTAATAATAAACGCTAACAGAATTTTAAGAATAGTTAACTTTGATAAGATCAATTCAAAATGGGCTCCTAAGTGGTTGATTTTAAATCATAAACATGTTGCTGGTCTGGGTATTAATTGTAAGGCATTACCTTTTTTAAACAAAGATACCCTTAAAATGTATGTATTGATGGAGCATATTAAAATATATATAATATCAGTACAAAGTCTGTTTAACTCACTAAATCTTTTACAATATATGATGATTTTTCAACCATTTCACAAAAATCCGAATTTGAAAATTGGTAATCAGTTGATAGACCTTAAGAAATTCCCACTTATAAATAATTTAACCATACTCGATTTATATCCCTTTTCTAGGTATCTCAATACATAACATACTAAGAGAGATGGATCTCCCTAACTCGTATTTAATTATAATAAGACAGTTAAAGGACTTATCAATAAGCTATCTTAGTAATAGGAATTTTAAAAATTAAAGAAGAAGATTTAAACATTTGCCTAAACTTATGGCAAACCTTAACACAGGAATGTAAATATATAACAGCGTCATATAGTTTGATGAAAGAGGTGAAATACAATAACCAAATACTTTTATCGAAATACTGGAAGGAGAAATTGTTAACGATTGAGGATAGTAAAATAGTGAGAGCAATTAACTTAACCTTAAAATCAGTGTCCATTCAAAAGTTATTATTTACTCAGTTGATGATATTTAATAATGCGTATTATACGCGTCTCACTTTACATAAATTTAACTCAAAAAACTCACCCAAATGCCCATATTGTATAGATAAACGGCTGACCTTTTACACATGTTCTGGAGTTGTAAATGTATTTTTAAACTCTGGAATTCTTTGAAATTCCAACTACAAAAAATGGGATATCAACAGTCTACACTTTCTTGGGAGTTTATGATTCTGCATATTCCACCAACTAATTTGGATAGATCCCAAAGGATCATACTCGTAAATATCTTTTTGTTAATGAAGCTATATATAGCTACAAATTGGCTGAACCCATCCCAGACTTCATGGGAAAATTTCAAGAGTGTAGCGATAAAACATATCTTAGCACATAAATTATTAATTAGTGATCATAAGAAAAATGTAAATAATACAAAAATATGGGAGCAAATCTTTAACATTGTCTTAGCTTAAGGTTCCATTCCACTTTTCTCCGGGAAGTACAGACTAACTATCGAATTGTCTATAGATAAGTATTATACTGATACTAGATTTTTAGTCTTTCTTTTTTTTTTTTCTCTCTGTAATATCTATTTAGAATTGTATAGTTATGTATAATGACTCTGTGTAACTGTTGTAAGCATTCATGTATATATTGTAAATAGGTTGAAGTATTGTATTAACATTTAGAATAAAAAGAAAAATAAAGAATTATTATTGAAAAAAAAAGGAATAAGTATATTAGAGGGTCAGCTCAGGTTGGACAGTTTGGAGACAAAGCCAGAGAGGCGAGTTTGCATTGGGATGGACATGTGCAGAGGATGGATGCTGAGTATACTGGGAAAAGGATGCTAAGGATGAAGCTGCCATGTAAGAGGAAAAGAGGAAGGCCTAAAATAAGGTTTATGGATGTGGTTAGAGAAGACATGCAGGTGGGTTGGTGTGACAGAGCAAGATGCAGAGGACAAGAAGAAATGAAAACAGGTGATCTGCAGTGGCGACCCCTAACTGGGAAAAGCCAAAAGAAGAAGAAGAATATATATACACACACACACATGTATGTATCTGAATTGAGATGTGCATGTAACTATGCAGGTCCAAAGGGAGTCTCATATTAACATTTTACATTTGTCATTACTTTTTTGGATGATTTAGCGGTGATAATCATAATCACCTATGAGTTTGTTCAACGTGTCGTGTTTCCAACAAATACATTGATTACTCAGTGTGTGTGTTTAATAAATAAATATATAAATATATATAAATATATATATATATATATATATACACACACACACACACACATACATATACATACACACACACATACATATATATGTATGTGAATTGAGACATGCATGTAACTATGCAGGCCCAAAGGGAGTCTCATATTAACATTTTACATTTGCCATTACTTTTTTGGATGATTTAGGGGTGATAATTATAATCACCTATGAGTTTGTTCAATGTGTCATGTTTCCAACAAATACATTGATTACTCAGTGTGTGTGTTTAATAAATATATATATATATATATATATATATATATATATATATATATATATATATATATACACACACACACACATACATATATATAATGCATATATATGTATGTGAATTGAGACATGCATGTACCTATGCAGGCCCAAAGGGAGTCTCATATTAACATTTTACATTTGTCATTACTTTTTTGGATGATTTAGGGGTGATAATGATAATCACCTATGAGTTTGTTCAATGTGTCGTGTTTCCAACAAATACATTGATTATTCAGTGTATGCGTGTGATTATTTAGTGTATGTGTGTGTATATTAAATATATTTTTTTTTTCCTCAGAACATATTATTGATTCAGTGTAGGCGTAGTTACACAAATGCAGATGTGGATACTAGAGTGGAAGACAAAGACAGTACAGTAATGAGATGCAGGCTAGTCAGCACCCAGATGTACTAAAAATATAATTCCACAATGTAGGATAACAGCAGGACTATTTGTGTAGTTGGGAAAGTGAATTGACAGAAAACTATGTATACAATGTATGAATATTCTACTACCTGGTGTAATGTTATTGTATTCCATAATAAATCATTATGACTCCGTTACCTTTAATGTTTACCTATGCCTCAGCATGATGTCAGACATTTGCACAGACCTAAATGTGACATCATCACACTGGCCATAGCTTGTGTATGCTGTTGTGGACATTTGACAAGGTGACGGCAGGCCTGTACTTGGACTCAGACAACACATTATTGTTTTTATTTGATGTATTCAAGTATGGGGTGTAGCACTGTAGGGTTTATCTTCAATACATAGCAAGGAGAGCAATCACCAGAGGTGACATACTGAGTGGGAACTCTGTTGTGTCACTGGTACAAGATCAGCAGTCTAGTTGCCTAGATAATGCATTCTGTGTGATTAGACTATTTCTCATTCATTGGCTGGGGTGTGCTTGTATGGTTTAGGTCATCCAAAGTGTACTGGCAGGCCTGTCAAGTCTTCCAGGATGACAGTACTACATCTGCATATGTTTTTAGGTTTTGTCACTTCTCTGAACTACATAACACGTGCATGTGTTATGTGATGCTATCATGAAGCAGATGCACAGAAATGGTTGACAGGTTTGTGAATACCATTCACAGATCTGCTCAAGGATACTTGTTTGCTAGCATGTGGTGCTGCCAAAATGAAAGAAGTAGGCACATTTAGATTCATAGACTGATGGGTTAACAGTAGGCTATTCATCCAGAGGAACATTAGTAGCCTAGCCACAATACCCCATTGGCACAACTAATTTATAACTAGTATAGGCCCATTCAGTGACAGCTTCAGGGACCAGACCTGGGCTGTATTTATAACTGGACCATCCATGCATCCAGGTCATGCTTAAAGACGGTCAGAGAGATACTTTGCTTTGGATATAAAGGAAGTCTATTCTGTTAATGGAGGATTCTCTAGGATATACAGCTATCTTGCAGCAGGTCCTAGTTATGTTATGATAGAAGAGGAGTTCTCTTGAACAGGTGTTTAGGATGTTACTAGTTCTGTGGATCTGCAGCAGGTGACTGTGGACTGGATCCTTTGAGGCTGTGCAGGTTAGACAGAGATTACCTCTCCAGAGTTTACAGGAAAACAGAAAAGAGACAAAGTGCTTTAAGGCTGTCTGGGTAGCTCAAGAAAGACAGATTATTGTAATGAGAAAACAATGCAGTCTCTCAAGGTCATGTGCTTAGACAAGAGCATATGAGGGTTGTGTCATTAGAGTATTGGACTAAATCGGCTTTTGTGGTACCTAGGTGGAGTTGGTTGTGACGATATTAAAGAGAATTGGGCCGAGGATAGAACCTTGGGATATGCCTAGGGTGACTGGGAGTGGGGGAATAGGAAGTTGATCCATTTGATAGACTAATGTCAGTTGTCTGGGTAGCTCTTGAACCAGAGCAGAGTGGGCTATTGAAGTTGAGGTCAAAGAGACAGGTTAGAAGTTTCTTGTGAGATGCCGTGTCGAATGCCTTGGATAAATCAAGGAAGGTAGCCGAGACTAGTTGACCTTGGTTCCTGTAGGAGTTTATAGTGTTGGTGAATCCAAGTAGGGCAGTGGAGGTACTGTGGGATGGGCAGAAGCCATGTTGTTTTGGGGAGATGAGGTTATTGGAGAGAAGGTGGGATAGGATTTGGTAATTTACACACCTCCTTATAACCTTTGACAGGGGTGAAAGAATCGCTATTGGGCGATAGAGAGTTCAGTAGAGGGGCCACCTTTGTGTAGGGGAATAATGAATGAGGTTTTCCACAAGGTTAGCAGGGTATTTTCAGTAATGCATCTATTAATTAGTAATGAAATAGGATAAGCTATGGTTGTGGATGCGAGTTAGAGGTATTCAGTGGAGAGGTTGTCGGCGGCTAGTGTGGTAGGTTTGGACTTAGTTAAGAGTTTTTGTATACATGATGTTTGTACTAGCTTGAGTGAGAAGGGGATGATGTTTTGTAGACTCATAGGAGGTTGGGGGATGTTGGTGGGGGTAGAGTCATTTAGGAGTTTAAGTATGGCGTAGGTAAAGTAGTTAAAGCTGCAGGCTATGTCGAGATCTGTGCCAGATGTACTGGGGGTGGTGTGGTGGATTTGCCAGGCTGGAGAATGCTATTTACTGTTGCCCAGAATTTCTGAGGGTTGGTAGTATATTTCTTTTGTAGGGAGATGTAGTCATTTTGCTTATCTAGCTTTACCTGTTTTTTGGCTTTATTCTGAAGTTCAAGAAAGGCTTGCCTAGTTGTGGGTGCTCTATGATGGTGTTAGGTTTTTCAGACTTTGTCCCTATTTTGGAGTAGGGTTCTTGTGTTTTTTTGGTGCCAGAGGGTGGGGTTGCTGCATACCCTAATTGTTTTTATGGAGGCTAGTTGATTGAGGATGTTTAGAAATGTGGAGTTGAAGTATTCAACTGCTCTGTCTAGTGCAGGGGTTTTGCTGGGAGACCAGTCACAGTATTTTAAAGCCCTGAGGAAATCCTCTTTGGGGATGTTTTTGGGAGAGTGGGTTTGTAAGGGGGGGGGGTAGTGGTTTTTAGCCTATGTCTAAGGATAAAGGTGGGGTTGTGGTCCCTGAGTGCATTTGCCAGTGTACGACATAGGTTGGCAGCATTGGGCTGATTGATGAGGATCCAATGTCGATTCTCTTTTGGTGGCCTTGTCTATATGTGTAGGAGACTGGATGAGTTGGGT
>NC_056744.1:1706244105-1706246605 GCF_019279795.1 Protopterus annectens
GATCCAAATTTGCAGGAAAGATAAAGAAAATAAATTCAGTGGAATGGAATCCATATTATACAGACAGTTACTGTGTGTGTGATTCATGAAGGGTGTCACCTAATGGGAAAATACTTTTAGTACAGTAACAAGATTCAGTTTCACAGTTATCTGACATTTTTTTTTTTATTATAAGATTTTATTCTTCTAGAATCTTAGGATATTTGCAACTCAGTGGATTTGTTTCCAAGACGAAAATGTCCAAAGCAATGCTTCCTGTGAAATGTGGAGAAACTGTCTTATAAATATATGTCTACATGAGTACATGCACTAATAAGCAACACTGTTGCAGAACATATGACAAATAATTACCAGTGAAGGGAAAAAGCATGTAGCAACAAACATAAAACAAAAGCAAACAAAAGAAAATACAATTGCCTAAGTTGGCATAAGCTTTCCACTAAGTTTTACAAAAAAACAAGCACATACTAAAGATGTAATTTCACTGCTGCAAAGGCTGCAGGTCTGAGTTTGACTAGATAGCATCTCAGGCTGATACTAAACCAGTCATTCAACTAATAGTCTCTTGGGGGGAGGGGAAGTACAAAACAACAAACTGTAAATTCTAAGCAGTTCCTGTAATAAACATCCATCAGTGAAGTTTGTGAAATCTTACCTGCAGTATGCACACAAGCTTGTCTGAAAATTCTGACTCTGTGTGAATATGTGACTTACACTACACTAAAAGGTAAACAAAATAGTCTAGCAAGCAACTGATTTTAGAAACAAAATAATGCCCCTTTATAAGGATTGCATTACTGCTGTGCTTTCTAGAGTAGCAGCAGCAGTCTGGTCGTAAAATGTCTGAAAGGCTACTTTTCTGAATGGATAAAATGCACAGATTAGACCAATGAATGGCTCACATGGAAAGCTGTTGTCAGTAGAGCTGCAATTTGAGATGGAATGTGGCTAACTCCTTTGAAACTTCCTGCAGGCACACTTCCCCTACCCCCCTCAGCCACAGGTGAGCATGCTCAGAAAGGCAAACTTGAAAAGTAAACAAAGGCTGGATCAAAACAAAAAATCCCTGGGATTGTCCCTTTAAGGGGAAATTGTGAAATTTTACTCTTATGTGCTCTGTGCTGTGGTATTTTCTGTGACGCTCCCACACTGGAGTTAATGGTGAGGATTGATGCTCCTTAATTACTGACCTGGGTTTTAAGTGGGGGACGTCACATATTGGTGGCAGTCCAGTGGGCTATTAACTGGACATCGCATTTATTGGTGGCAGTCCGGTGGGATATTAACCGGACATCACACAAGATGTGACTTAGGCTGAAATTAATATGACAAGAAACAAGTGTATAAAAGACCAAGCTGCCAAACAATATATGCATGTAACATAAAAGTTGGAACTAGATATTTAACCAAAAAAGCAGTTATACATAAAAGGTGGGAACAATAACTATATAAGAAAATGATGCTTTCTGTAATGTCTTTAAATCTGAATGGTCTCACAGATAAATACGAAAATAAGAGTTGTGAACTACATTAAAAATTGTAGAGTGCAAATAGCTATATCACAGGAGACACACCTGGGAAGATCTGAACATGTGGATTTGTTAAAGAAAGGTTTTCAGAATAATTATCCAGCAGAATACCTGGAGCAACAGAAAAGAGGAGTACTTATATTAATTGTAAGCTTCAATAGTAAAATAAGAGGAAAAAAACAATAATGGTAGATTTGTAATACTAAGGGGCTACTGTCAAGGGAGGAGGATTACACTGGCATGTATTTATATTCCACCTAAAACTGCTATAATGGAGCCTATGAAAATTCTGGGAGAAATAATCAGCTTTCAGCAAGGAATAATACTTATCGGTGGGGACTAGAATTTGGTTTGCAACTGTGAAGATGTGTCTGGAGGCCCAGAAGGGAAAATATAACAAAGGAGGGTAGATCTTTGAAGAAACTTATGAAAATGTTTGGCATGAAGATGTGAATTCAGTACTAAGAGTTTGGAGTGAATTTACATATTATTCTTCAAGATACAAAAACTGGACTAGACTACATAGAATTTCTATTTCACAACAGCATGTGCACTTAATTGAAGGTCTTGAAACACATCCAATAACTATTTCAGATCATGTACCGATAATAACTAAAATAAAAACACAAGTTAATGAAATAAAAATGAGACACTGAAGCATTCCCACCTATCTGTTGAAAAGAGATAAATTCAAGGAATGGGTTTTTGGAAATTATTCAGGCACTGTTAGAGAAGATACACATTCCTTCTAAAAATATAGCTAGGGAGTGGGATACAATTAAAGTGCAGTTTAAAACAAGAGTTGAAAGAAAGGAAAGGGAGACAGGGTTAAGAAGTAATGAGAATTATTTAGAAAGAGTGACAAATGTTAAATTATTGCAAAATAAGAGGAATCCCACAGAGCAAAAAGAAAGGCAACTGCAAATGATAAACAGAAAATAATGGATTACCTCAATAATATGCATGAGTTT
>NC_056744.1:1706256605-1706259105 GCF_019279795.1 Protopterus annectens
CAGGTGATCAGGGGAGCAAGCCTGCAGGTTGTGAATGGCCCACAGAGCTCCCCTCGGCCGCGGAGGGGCAGGTATGGTCTCATACAGACTTCCAAGTCCACCTCTTTTCTGATCCAGGGCTACTCTGGGGACTTTGCAATTTTTCGAGAATGCCTTTGAGAACAGGGCAGGGTTGCATACTTCTGCCTGGCCAGGAGGTCTCCAAGCCTGCAGGCCTCTGCATGAAGCTCCCTTAAGGACTTCTGTAAGGGTCTACCATAGCGAATCTTCCCTTTGACACTGCAGAGAGACATCTTTACACAGCCACAGACCAAGGCTCACCTAGGGGATCCCGCCACCTCCATGTCCCCTGCAGGCTGCCAAGCCATGCTGTGTCGTCATGCCCTCGGAGCCTCTCAGGGGGACCTCCCTCCAATCCAGGCTGCCCTCATGGAACTCCCCCTAGCTGCAGAGGGGCAGGCACGCCCTCATCTGGACTTCCACATCCCCCTCCTTTCTGGTCCAGAGCACCACGGTCCCCGTCTTCCACATATCTCTTGGAGGCTGCCTGGCCAGGCCGTGTCCCCATGCCCTTAGAGCCTCTCAGGGGGGTACCTCCCTCTGATCCAGGCCACCCTCGTGGAACTCTCCCCAGCCACAGAGGGACAGGCACATTCTCATCGGGGCTTCAGAGCCCCCCTCCTTTCCGGTCCAGGGGCATTCTGGGGACTTTGCGACATTTCAGGATCGCCGTCGGGTACCGGGCAAGGTTGGATGCCTTCCCCCCTCCGCTACCTGGCAGGAGCAATCCTGACCCCACAGCCTTTCACAAGATGCTCCCTTGAGGACTTCCATTGTAGGGGGCTCTGCCAGACCCCGCTCAACCAGGCAGGAGCACTCTTGGCCCCGCTGCCTTCTGCCAGATGCTCCCTTGAGAACTTCCGTCCCACTGTGGGTGTGATCCAGACCCTCTCACCCAGGAGGGAGGGCTACCTGCCTGGCCACCTTCTGCTCCTCTCTCTCCCTTCTGGACTTCCACAGGGATGGACTCCCCCCTATGGGCTTCCACTTCTACCCGGGCAGGAGCACTCTTTTCCCAGGTTGTATATCTCCTGGAGGCTGCCAAGCCATGCAGTGTCCCTGTGCCCTCGGAGCCTCTCAGGGGGACCTCCCTCCAATCCAGGCCACCCTCGTGGAACTCCCCCTGGCCACAGAGGGGTAGGCACAACCTCATCAGGACTTCTGAGCCCACGCACCTTTCCGGTTCACAGCACCACTGTCCCCATTTTCCCTAGATACCCTGCAGGCTGCCAAACCCTGCCGTGTCCCTGTGCCCTCTGATCCTCTCAGGGGGACCTCCCTCCGATGCAGGCTGCCCTCACAGAATTCCCCCTGGTTGCAGAGGGGCAGGCACGCTCTCATTGGGACTTCCACATCCCCCTCCTTTCCCGTCCAGAGCCATTCTGGGGACTTTGCATTATTTCAGGATCGCCATCGGGTACCTGGCGAGGTCAGATGCCTTCCCCCTCCGCTGCCTGGCAGGAGCACTCCTGGTCCCGCAGCCTTCCACCAGATGCTTCCGTAATGACTTCCATTGTGGGGGGCTGCACTAGACCCCGCTCAATCAGGCAGGAGCACCCCTGGCCCCGCTGCCTTCTGCCAGATGCTCCCTTGAAGACTTCCGTCTCACTGGGGGTGCCATCTGGACCCTCTCACCCAGGAGGGAGTTCTTCCTGTCTGGCTGCCTTCTGCCTCTCTCTCTCCCTTCTGGACTTCCACTGAGATGGACTCCCCCTCTGGGCTTCCACTTCTACCCAGGAGGGGATGCTCTTTTCCCAGATTGCATATCTCCTGGAGGTTGCCAAGCTGTGCCGTGTCCCTGTGCCCTTGGAGCCTCTCAGGAGGACCTCCCTCCGATCCAGGCTGCCCTCGTAGAACTCCCCCATCCGCCGAGGGGTAGGCACACCCTCATCTGGACTTCCGACCCCACGCTCCTTTCCGGTCCAGGGCACCACTGTCTCCATCTTCCCCAGATACCCTGCAGGCTGCCAAACTATGCCGTGTCCCCATGCCCTCTGAACCTCTCAGGGGGACCTCCCTCCAATCCAGGCTGCCCTCACAGAACTCCACCCGGCCACAGAGGGGCAGGCACACTCTTATTGGGACTTCCACATCCCCCTCCTTTCTAGTCCAGAGCCATTCTGGGGACTTTGTGACATTTTGGAAACATCGTCGGGTACCGGGCTTGGTCGGATGCCTTCCCCCTGCCTGGCAGGAGCACTCCTGGCCCTGCAGACTTCAATTAGATGCTCCCTTGAGGACTTCCATCATGGGGGGCTCCACCAGACCTCTCTCAAACAGGCAGGAACACTCCTAGCCTCGCTGCCTTCTGCCAGATGCTCCCTTGAAGACTTCCATCCCACCGGGGGCACCATCCGGACCTCATAACCCAAGAGGGAGTGCTTCCTGCCCAGCCACCTTCCACCCCTCTCTCTCTCTCTTCTGGACTTCCATCAGGATG
>NC_056744.1:1706266605-1706309105 GCF_019279795.1 Protopterus annectens
ACCTGTCGGCCAAGGGTAGACACACACTGATCCATTCAGTGTAGCAAGCATGCAGCCCCGGACATATAAGGGCATCACAGACCTGTTATTGCTCAATCTCATGTGGCTGAAAGCCACTTGTCCCTCTAAGAAGTTGGAGATGACCGCACTGGGCTGCATAACTAGTTAGCATGGCGAAGTCTCGTTCGTTATCGAAATTAACCAGACAAATCGCTCCACCAACTAAGAACGGCCATGCACCACCACCCACAGAATCGAGAAAGAGCTATTAATCTGTCAATCCTTTCTGTGTCTGGGCCGGGTGAGGTTTCCTGTGTTGAGTCAAATTAAGCCACAAGCTCCACTCCTGGTGGTGCCCTTCCATCAATTCCTTTAAGTTTCAGCTTTGCAACCATACTCCCCTCAGAACCCAAAGACTTTGGTTTCCCGGAAGCTCCCCAGCAGGTCATGGGAATAACACCGCCAGATGGTTAGTCGGCATAGTTTATGGTCAGAACTACGACGGTATCTGATCGTCTTCGAACTTCCAACTTTCATTCTTGATTAATGAAAACATTCTTGGCAAATGCTTTCACTTTCGTTCGTCTTGCACCGATCCAAGAATTTTACCTCTAGTGGCACAATATGAATGTCCCCGGCCATCCCTCTTAATCATGGCCCTTTTTCTAAAAACCAAAAAAATAGAACTGGAGTCCTATTCCATTATTCCTAGCTGAAGTATTCAGATGACAGGCCTGCTTTGAACACTCTAATCTTTTTAAAGTAAACACTTCAGACCCCCGGGACACTCGGTTAAGAGCATCGAGGGAGCACCGAGAGGCAGGGGCTGGGACAGGTGGTAGCTCACCTCACGGCGGACCGCCAGCCCTATCCCAAGATCCAACTATGAGCTTTTTAACTGCAGCAACTTTAATATACGCTATTGGAGCTGGAATTACCACTGCTGCTGGCACCAGACTTGCCCTCCAATAGATCCTCGTTAAAGGATTTAAAGTGTACTCATTCCAATTACAGGGCCTCGAAAGAGTCCTGTATTGTTATTTTTCGTCACTACCTCCCCGAGTCAGGACTGGATAATTTGCGTGCCTGTTCCCTTCCTTGAATGTGTTAGCCATTTCTCAGGCTCCCTCTCCGGAATCGAACCCTGATTCCCTGTTACCCATGTCAACATGGTAGGCACAGATAGCACCATCGAAAGTTAATAGGGCAGACATTCGAATGTCGCGTCACCACCACGATGGCACATAATCGGCCCAAGTTTATCTAGAGTCAGCAAAGCTGCTGGACCGAGACCCGGATTGGTTTTGGTCTGATAAATGCACGCATCCCCAGAGGTTAGCGCTCGTCAGCATGTATTAGCTCTAGAATTACTAGTTATCAAAGTAACGGTGGAGCAATCAAAGGAACCATAACTGATTTAATGAGCCATTTGCAGTTTCACTGTAGTGTCTGTGTGTACCAAGACTCGCATAGCTTAATCTTTGAGACAAGCATATGCTGCTGGCAGGATCAACCTGATAGGAGCACCTTGGCAGATGGGCAGTGAGGAGGGGCTAGAGCCCACACCTCTGCCAACAGGAGGGGTCCCTTTCCCTGCAGAGGGGGCACAGTGGGTGCTGGTTGTGGACTGGCAACCGCGATCTCCAGAGGGCTACAGGCTGGCACAGTGTGCATCAGTGCTCATAGCTAGAGAAAAATGGGAGAGAGCTCCCCCCATGGTTCAGCCATGGATGGATGCCTAGGGATGGTGGCCATGTCACAGGACTCCTTTGCCTTGTCCTGGGCTCATCGTTCTCACCTAGACTTCCACCCTGAGGGGCATGGAGCACTCCACACCTCCACCCACACCTCGCTCCTGGGGTGGAGAAGCTCAACCCTCAAGCCATGAACCACAGAGCCACGCTGTGGGGGCCCTCCACCAGTGGGAGCTGAGTATCCCAATTGATCAATGGACAGTGGGTAAGGGCACCTCAATCTCACACAGACACCTGGCAGGACATCACCCAGGACTGGGACATGGACTCTGACAAGACATCCTGTCTTCCCTCTCCCTGGCCTGGGACCTGTACTGCGGCACTCACGCATTTTGATGGGATGCCCCGATGTCCTTCAACTCCCAAAGGGTGCCAAATCGTGCCAGATCACGAGTGCCCACCAACCCTACCAGGGAATGTACCTGCAGGGTGCGACCAGCCCCATGGAACTCCCCTCAGTCGCTGAGGGGAAGATCCGCTCTCATGCAGACTTCTGGCTGGGACTCACACTCACACTCTGACACACCCTGTTGTCCATGCTGGATCATGCGTGACTGCCAGGCAATCAGGGGAGCAAACCTCCACAGTGCGACCTCCCCCATGGACCTCCCCTCAGCCACAGAGGGGCAGGTACACTCTCATATGGACTTCCAAGATCACTTCCTTTCCGATTCAAGGCTACTCTGGGTAATTTGCGATTTTCCCAGAATGCCTTTGAGAACGAGGCGGGTTCGGATACCTCTGCCTGCAGGCCTCTGCACAAAGCTCCCTTAAGGACTTCCATAAGGGCCTACCATGGTGACCCTCCCCTTTGACCCTGCAGAGAGACCTATTTACCTGGCTGCAGCCCAAGGCTTGCCTAAGGGACCCCGCCACCTCTATGTCCCCTCCAGGCTGCCAAACCGTGCCGTGTCGCCGTGCCCTCGGACCCCCTCAGGGAGACCTCCCTCCAATCCAGGCCACCCTTGCAGAGCTCCCCTCGGCCACTGAGGGGCAGGCACACTCTCATCTGGATTTCCACATACCCCTCCTTTCCGGTCCAGAGCACCATGGTCCCCATCTTCCCCAGATCTCCTTTAGGCTGCCTGGCCGGGCTGTGTCCCCATGCCCTCAGAGCCTCTCAGGGGGACCTCCCTCTGATCCAAGCTGCCCTCATGGAACAACCCCTGGCCACAGAGGGGCATGCATGCTCTCATCGGGACTTCCGAGCCCCCCTACTTTCCAGTCCAGGGTCATTCTGGGGACTTTGCGACATTTCAGGATCTCTGTCGGGTACCTGGCAAGGTCGGACACCTTCCCCCTGCCTTGCAGGAGCACTCCTGGCCCCACAGCCTTCCACCAGATGCTCCCTTGAGGACTTCTGTCATGGGGCTCCCAACCAGACAGGAGCACTCCTGACCCCGCTGCCTTCTGCCAGATGCTACCTTAAGGACTTCTGTCCCACCACGGGCACAATCCAGACCCTCTCACCAAGGAGGGAGTGCTTACTGCCCAGTCACCTTCTGACCCTCTCTCTCCCTTCTGGACTTCCACCGAGATGGAGTCCCCCCCACCGGGCTTCCACTTCTACATGGGCAGGAGCGCTCATTTCCCGGATTGCATATCTCCTGGAGGCTGCCAAGTCATGCCGTGTCCCTGTGCCCTCAGAGCTTCTCTGGGGGACCTCCCTCTGATCCAGGCTGCCCTCGTGGAACTCACCCAGGCCGCCGAGGGGCAAGCACTCTCTCATCAGGACTTCCACGACCCCTTCCTTTCAGGTCCAGAGCACCATAGATCCCTTCTCCCACATATCTCCTGGAGGCTGCCTGGCTGGGCTGTGTCCCAGTGGTCTCGGAGCCCCTCAGGGGGACCTCCCTCTGGTCCCATGTGGCCCCACGGAACTCCGCTCAGCTGCCAAGGGGCAGGTACACCCTCATCAGAACTTCCGAGCTTATGCTCCTTTCTGGTTCAGAGCACCACAGTCCCCGTCTTCCCCAGATCTCCTGGAGGCTGCCTGGCTGGGCCGTGTCCCTGTGCCCTCAGAGCCTCTCAGGGGGACCTGTCTCTGGTCCCAGCCGGCCCCATGGAACTCCCCTCACCTGCCAAGAGGCAGGCATGCACTCATCGGGACTTCCACTTCCCTGTCCTTTCCAGTCCAGAGCACCACGGTCCCCATCTTCCCCAGATCTCCTGGAGGCTGCCTGGTTGGGCCTTGTCTCTGTGCCCTCAGAGCCTCTCAGGGGGACGTCCCTGCGGTCCTGAATGCCCTTGCAGACCTCCCCTCCGCTGCCGAGGGGCAGGCATGCTCTCATTGGGACTTCCACATCCCCCTCCTTTCCAGTCCAGAGCACCATGGTCCCCATCTTCTCCAGATCTCCTAGATGCTGCCTGGTCAGGCTGTGTCTCCATGCCCTCAGAGCCCCTCAGGGGGACCTCCCTCTGGTCCTGGCCAGACTCACAGAAATCCCCTCGGCCGCCGAGGGGAAGGCACACCCTCATCTGGACTTCCGAGCCCGTGCTCCTTTCCGGTCCAGAGCACCACTGTCCCTGTCTCTCCTAGATCTCCTGAAGGCTGCCTGGTCAGGCCATCTCCCCATGCCCTCGGAGCCTCTCAGGGGGACCTCTCTCTGATCCAGGAAGGCCTCGCGGAACTCCCTTTGGCTGCCGAGAGGCAGGCACGCTCTCATTGGGACTTCTACATCCCCCTCCTTTCCTGTCCAGAGCCATTTTGGGGACTCTGCGACATTTTGGGAACGCCGACGGGTACCGGGCGACATCGGACACCTTCCCCCTGCCTGGCAGGAGCACTCCTAGCCTTGCAGCCTTCCACTAGATGCTCCCTTGCCGGCTTCCATTCCACTGGGGTGGTACGATCCGGACCCTCCCAAACAGGAGGTAGCGCTCACTGCCTGGCCCCTTTCCACCTCTGTCCCCCTTCCGGACTTCCATCCTGGAGGTGGCTGCGGTCTGGACCCCCTCACCCAGGCAGCAGCTCTCCTAGTCCAGCCGTTTTCCACCTCTCTCTCCCTTAAGGACTTCCATCGGGAGGGACCCCCTCATGGTTTCCATTTCTACCCAGGCAGGAGAGCTCTTTTCCTGGGTTACATACCGTATTTCTTTGTAAATAAGACCCAACCAGAGAATAAGGCCTAGCATGGTTTTCCAGGGTGGTCATGATATAAACCCTACCCCAAAAATAAGCCCCAGTTAAGCTTGTCAACAACACACGACGGACATGTTGAATGATAAAATAATATTATTGACACCCGTAGACTGAGGTTATCGTACTCTGCTCACCATTTTTGGACCATTCGGACACCCAACTTCTCTTTGCAGAAAGTCATAAGATTCTTTGCTTGGGAATCCTCCACAATTCTTACTGTAACCCTAACCATCACTCATATGTGACGGTTGAGATCCTTGGCCCATAAACACTGGCAGGCGTATTTTGATTGATCAACGTACAGACAACGTGCAGAGAGCAAGCGCACGTGATACTGCATGGTTGTGGGTGTGCCTTCTCTTTGTAAACAGTGTCATTTTGTGTTGCCACTCCGGTCTCGTAAGTCTTCAAATTACCCCCCCCCCCCTCAGACAAGTTGAATGCAAAAAGAAAGAGCTATTCCATTGCGTACAATAAAGAAATCATGGCGGACTCCCGGGGAAAGAGTCTGACGGTTTTCTGCAAAGCGAAGAAGTTAGACCTCCGAATGTTCCGAAAACGGTGTGCAGCATATGATAACCTCAGTCAACAGGCCAACGAGGGAAATGCTAAGACGTGCCAGTGTGGATCAGGTTGGCAACCATTATTTTCTGAGCTGGAAGACATCATCTGTGAGTGGATTGCTAACAGGTGTGCAAAGGCTTTGGTTGTGTGCAGGGCTGATATCCAAGCTTTTGCCCTTGCAATGGCACCACAGTTAGAAATATCCCCAGAAGAATTCAAACCATCACAACATTGGCTGGATGGCTTTCTTCACCGATATGAACTGTCTCTAAGAAGATCAACAACACTGTTCAAGCTGGAAGATACTGAAGTTATTAAACGTGCACTTGTGTTCAAGTCCTTTGTTGATGGCATTGACTTTTCTAAATACCAACTCTCCAACATGATTGCTATGGATGAAACTGCAGTGTTTATGGGCCAAGGATCTCAAACAACAATTGATCAGAGGGGTGCCTCGTCAATCTACATTCCCTCCACTGGTCATGAGAGTGAACGTGTTAACTGTATTTTGGCAATTCATCTAGATGGAAAGAAAATCCCACCTCTAATCATTAGTAAGGGCAAGAAAAATAAGATTGAACGTGTTTCAGGCATTTACATTCTAGAAACCTAAAAAGCCTGGTGCACACAAGCAGCTATAAGGAAGTGGGGCGATGTAATGCTGCCACTTGTTTTGCGAGGTGGCAAAAGAGGTCTGCTAGTCTGGGATTCAGCCAGCACTCACAGTGCAAAAAAAAATGAACAAATTCCTTGCAGAGAGAAGAATAGATGAAATAATGATTCCATCAGGAATGACTGCCTATCTACAGACTCTTGATATTGCAATAAACAAGCCATTCAAGGACCATTTGTACATGGAAATCAATGACTACATTGAAAATAGAATGGAAAGAAATCAGCATGGAAACTTTGTGAAGCCTAGCCTGCAAGAGGTCATGACTTGGGTGAAAAAGTCATGGGATAAAATCACTGACAGATGTGTTGCTAATGCACTACAAGCAGGCTACTTGGACAAGCAGTGTTCATTTAAGGAGAGCTCTATTGCTAGGCATGACTGATTGGGGCTAATGGTTCTACAGGAAATGGAGTCACAAGAAATTCAGGGGTTGGACACTTATGACAATGTTCCAGAAGAAGATGACATGACTGTATTTGAATAACTGTGAAAGCCAAGGTGCAGATATTCTGAAGTTGAAATGTTTGGTGCACTGTTTATGTAGAATTCTCACACAACTGTTTTAGCACATTAGAACTGTGGTCCAATAACAGAAAAGTATGAAATAAATGTCAATTTGTGAATATGAATAAATGTCAATTTTTGTACATGAATAAATGAATAAAGGTAGATTGTTGGATGGTGTGGGTAAATAAGGCATCCCCTGATAATAATCCCTAATGCGTATTTTGGCGGGGGAAAGAGTATAAGACCCGGTTTTACTTTCGGGGAAATATGGTGTATATATATATATATATATATATATATATATATATATATATATATATATACATATATATATATATATGCACATATGTAGGTATGTAAATATTTTTCAAGTGACATGTAAGCATACCCAGTATATAACTGAAAAATGCAATCATACCTTATCAAGAAAAGTAGTCTTCAGTTCAGATAAATCCAAAGTAATAGCAATCTTCTTCTGTGTTATCCACATAAAAAAAGTCTCCTCACCTTCAGGTTCCCTAGCTACATGGTTCCCTTTTCATAGTGTAAATTCAGGGCTGTCAGAATGGTGAAGATGCAAATGAGGTGTGAACTCATTAGAATTGCTGATTTTCAAATTCTTGGCTCCATGTATCAGATGTAAAAATAGAGCAGGCACTTCCTCACTGTTTGTTGCTAAATGATTGAAACTGTGAATGATTACTGGCAGGGAGAAGGAAAACACAACAGCAATTCAGAATTCCTTACACCAGTAAGTGTGCCAGCCAGGTTATACTTACAAAGCATAGAATTAATTGTATCAAGGTTTTAAATATAAATAAGCAGCACACATTTCACACTTTCTGTTCAGTAACATCCAATGTTCCCTGCATTTCTTGACAACTGTATATTATTGTCATTTAATATCATCATGCATTTGAAGGACAGTGATACAGAATGCCTTACAGACTGCATCTCTCAGATTTCTGGTCATATAAGAGAAGAATGAGCAAAAACAAAGAGAGATATGACAGAGCTGCATTTTTATAAGCAATAGTCATAAATGGTTGCGTGATTACTCAGTGCACTACATCAGAAATTAATCCATGTACAAATAACTCAAAAGTGTACAACTGCCATATGTTTTGTTAAAACTGTGGATGATGTTGCAGTTGCTTGTATGCACAAGGATTTTCATTCTCTGCTGCAAAGTTGTTTCTGTGGCAAAAAGGGATAAGACAGCCTTATTTTGTTTTGAAGGTTCATTGGCGTGAAAGTTCAAATCCAGACCTGTGTAAGAATATTTCACTTGTATCAACATAAATTCTGCAGTGTTGTTTATTTAATAGATTTCTTTTCTCATAATTTTCCTTTTTTTAAATTTCAGTATTTGCACAGTGCATGGCTTTGCTCAAACAGGGGAAATGAAGAAATACAGGAAAGGTCATATAATGCACTTCTTTGATAATCAATGCATCAACTACACCTGTGAATCATCTGTGTGAGTAGTACATCTACTAAATGCATTGATCCACACAGTATATACTATCTGTAGATCATGGTTCAAGTACCACCTTTGTCTTTTATAGGTTCATAGGTGTGTACTAGGCTAATGGCCTTGGAGCCTTTACCAGCCTAGCCCATAGGATTACCCTGGCATTGTGCCCCTGACTCTATTTCCCAGTGCCTCTGTCGAGTAGAGCCACTGGAGGTGATTCCCAGTGGGAATTTTCTATTTCCCATCCACTCATCAAGATTTCTCTTGAAGAGGTCCAGTGAGGTGCTCTGTTTGACATGTATGGGGATGAAATCTAATAGACACTGCTCACAAGGTTAAAACAAGTTTAGCTTTGTTTGTCTCATTTGCACAATGCTTAGCAGAACACAAACCTGGACTATTGTCCCACACAGGAAGCAGACATAACACCTGCAGACAGGGTATAGGCATTATAAATGTCAAAAAGGATACATTATTGCAGTCTTTGCTTTCCACTGTGCACCTCCACTAAGCGACAATGCATGGTGGTTGGCAAGCTTTCCCAGTACCTGCAGCCATTGACCACCTACAGAGATGAAGCAGTCAGTCAATAATTTCAGAATGGATACATTGTATCAACTGTGTGTCTGACAAATTTTGATTTTTGTCATCATGCAAATATGGTAAGCAGTGTTGTGCGGTGGTTAACACACAGAAGTTAATAATGAATAGGGAAATATCCAACTCTTATTTAACTATTTCTGTGACAGCAGGTGTAAGTGTAGGGTAGTAATGCAGATGGTCCTGGGTTCTAGTACAGGTAGTGCAATATATTTTTTACTGTTATGGCATTTCAGCTTAAAGTAATGAACAGAAAAATATCCAAGTATTATTTCAATATTCCTGTGGCAACAGGTGTAAGTATAGGGCTGCTATCCACATGGTCCTGAGTTCTAATTCAGAAAATTCCAGACATTTTTACTGTTGTTCTATTTCACATTATATTAAATATCACTTATAACAATTTATACATAATTATAAATAACAGTAACTATGCACAGCAGGGAGCTGATATGAATTATATGTATGAGGGATAAGACACTCTTTCTATGTTTTGAAGGTTCAAATGTATGACTGAAGGTATACTGTCTGTTATGTCTCTGTAAGTAAAATTCTGCTATATGGCATACCTCTCAACCTGGAAACATCAAAAATCTGGACAAAGTCCCACAAAAAATAGGTACAAATCTGTAAGCTGATTAACATAAAATTTGCATACACAATTGTGTAACCCCACCCAATCCAGTGGAATTGTGGGATACCAACTTTCAAATGCAAACTGAAGAACAGACAACCAAAATATGGCCTCAGAGTCCCCCTGCAGCCATTCCAATATCCCATTACTTGGCTATTAAGCCCCATTTACCATAAACACTGTAAATGTGCATACTACTTTACTTCTACTATGATTATTTGGATTTCATTTAAAACTTTTACTTTACATTTTATATCACAAACACTAATAGACATTTGCTAAACAAAGAAATACAGTCTCACAATGAAAATAGGCTTAGCATTAAAACTTCTCTGCCTTTGAAACTCACATTCATTGAAACAGTATTGAAACCCACATTCAAAGAAAATGCATCTGGCCAGTAGTGGATAAAGATTACCTTTGGGCTGTTTTCAAATCATAGGCCCCTTGCACAAGAAACATACATGTGTTCTTTGATACACCTTCCTGACTGTATTAAATTATATTCCTTGTATAATATAACACACTTGTTAGGGCACATTTTAAATATATTATTTTGAACATTTTTCTAGAAAGCAATGAAACAAATGCCTGAACCAATAATGACAAAACTGCCCAATTCATAGGTTCCTAGGTGTGTACCAAGCTAATGGCCCTGGAGCCTTTGCAAGCCTAGCCCATAGGATTACCCTGGCATCATGCCACCCGACCTTAGTTCCCAGTGCCTCTGTAGAGTAGATCCACTGGAGTGATCCCTGGGGTGATTTTTCTATTTCCCATCCACTCATCAAGATTTATCTTGAAGAGGGCCAGTGAGGCACTCCACTTGACATGTACGGGGAAGTCTATTCCATAGCATGGGCAGTCTCTGGGTTATGAACTTGTCCCTCTAGCTTGTTCTGCTGATTGTGGTAATGAGGTTGAGGTCTCTGGAGCGTGTAGTGTGGAGAGATTGGGATTTCTTTAGATGTAGCATTTCTAACAGAGCTGGGTCAGACATGGCTTTGTAAGTCAAGCAGAGATCGCCTTTAAATAGGTGATATGAGACAGAGAATCATAAAAGTCTACTCAAACTTCTAGAATCCACCAGTATCAGTAAATATGCACAATCTCTGCAGAAGTAAAAGTCATCTAAACTCCACATTAAAGAGATCTGTAACTAATGAAGAGGTTGCTGCTACCAAACAACTTTATATTTCATTGTTTCATCTACAAATAAAGTGCCTGTTGCCCTTGAGGAATAAGTTGCCCATGTTACATTAAAAAAATGCTAAGCTAGTAATATTGCAATAGGGAATGGATGGCAAACTGATAACAGGTTCAAGAAGAAAAGAGCAGCAAGAAAGGGCTGGAATGTGGAACTAATGCCCAAAATGCTAGAGTAAAAAAGAAAAGTGCAGGAAGTAAGGGCTGGAATGTGGAATTAATGCCCAAAATGCTAGGGTAAAGAAGAAAAGTGCAGGAAGTAAGGGCTGGAAGTGGAACTAATGTCCAAAATGCTAGGGTAAAGAAGAAAAGAGCAGGAAGTAAGGGCTGGAATGTGGACCTAATGTCCAAAATGCTAGGGTAAAGAAGAAAAGTGCAGGAAGTAAGGGCTGGAAGTGGAACTAATGTCCAAAATGCTAGGGTAAAGAAGAAAAGAGCAGGAAGTAAGGGCTGGAATGTGGACCTAATGTCCAAAATGCTAGGGTAAATAAGAAATGTGCAGGAAATAAGGGCTGGAATGTGGAACTAATGCCCAGAATGATAGGGTAAAGAAGAAAAGTGCAGGAAGCAAGGGCTGGAAGGGGAACTAATGTCCACAATGCTAGGGTAAAGAAGAAAAGTGCAGGAAGTAAGGGCTGGAAGTGGAACTAATGTCCAAAATGCTAGGGTAAAGAAGAAAAGTGCAGGAAGTAAGGGCTGGAAGTGGAACTAATGTCCACAATGCTAGGGTAAAGAAATAAAATGCAGGAAGCAAGGGCTGGAATGTGGACCTAATGTCCAAAATGATAGGGTAAAGAAGAAAAGTGCTGGAAGTAAGGGCTGGAATGTGGAACTAATGCCCAAAATGATAGGGTAAAGAAGAAAAGTGCAGGAAGTAAAGACTGGAATGTGGAACTAATGTCCAAAATGATAGGGTAAAGAAGAAAAGTGCAGGAAGTAAGGGCTGGAATGTGGACCTAATGTCCAAAATGCTAGGGTAAAGAAGAAAAGTGCAGGAAGCAAGGGCTGGAAGTGGAACTAATGTCCAAAATGCTAGGGTAAAGAAGTAAAGTGCAGGAAGCAAGGGCTGGAATGTGGACCTAATGTCCAAAATGATAGGGTAATGAAGAAAAGTACAGGAAGCAAGGGCTGGAATGTGGAACTAATGCCCAAAATGATAGGGTAAAGAAGAAAAGTGCAGGAAGTAAAGGCTGGAATGTGGAACTAATGCCCAGAATGCTGGGGTAAAGAAGTAAAGTGCAGGAAGCAAGGGCTGGAATGTGGAACTAATGTTCAATATGCTAGGGTAAAGAAGAAAAGTGCAGGAAGCAAGGGCTGGAATGTGGACCTAATGTCCAAAATGCTAGGGTAAAGACGTAAAGTGCAGGAAGCAAGGGCTGGAAGTGGAACTAATGTCCAAAATGCTAGGGTAAAGAAGAAAAGTGCAGGAAGTAAGGGCTGGAATGTGGACCTAATGTCAGAAATGCTAGGGTAAAGAAGTAAAGTGCAGGAAGCAAGGGCTGGAATGTGGAACTAATGTCCAAACTGCTAGGGTAAAGAAGAAAAGTGCAGGAAGTAAGGGCTGGAATGTGGAACTAATGCCCAAAATGATAGGGTAAAGAAGAAAAGTGCAGGAAGTAAGGGCTGGAATGTGGAATTAATGCCCAAAATGCTAGGGTAAAGAAGAAAAGTGCAGGAAGTAAGGGCTGGAAGTGGAACTAATGTCCAAAATGCTAGGGTAAAGAAGAAAAGAGCAGGAAGTAAGGGCTGGAATGTGGACCTAATGTCCAAAATGCTAGGGTAAAGAAGAAAAGTGCAGGAAGTAAGGGCTGGAAGTGGAACTAATGTCCAAAATGCTAGGGTAAAGAAGAAAAGAGCAGGAAGTAAGGGCTGGAATGTGGACCTAATGTCCAAAATGCTAGGGTAAATAAGAAATGTGCAGGAAATAAGGGCTGGAATGTGGAACTAATGCCCAGAATGATAGGGTAAAGAAGAAAAGTGCAGGAAGCAAGGGCTGGAAGGGGAACTAATGTCCACAATGCTAGGGTAAAGAAGAAAAGTGCAGGAAGTAAGGGCTGGAAGTGGAACTAATGTCCAAAATGCTAGGGTAAAGAAGAAAAGTGCAGGAAGTAAGGGCTGGAAGTGGAACTAATGTCCACAATGCTAGGGTAAAGAAATAAAATGCAGGAAGCAAGGGCTGGAATGTGGACCTAATGTCCAAAATGATAGGGTAAAGAAGAAAAGTGCTGGAAGTAAGGGCTGGAATGTGGAACTAATGCCCAAAATGATAGGGTAAAGAAGAAAAGTGCAGGAAGTAAAGACTGGAATGTGGAACTAATGTCCAAAATGATAGGGTAAAGAAGAAAAGTGCAGGAAGTAAGGGCTGGAATGTGGACCTAATGTCCAAAATGCTAGGGTAAAGAAGAAAAGTGCAGGAAGCAAGGGCTGGAAGTGGAACTAATGTCCAAAATGCTAGGGTAAAGAAGTAAAGTGCAGGAAGCAAGGGCTGGAATGTGGACCTAATGTCCAAAATGATAGGGTAATGAAGAAAAGTACAGGAAGCAAGGGCTGGAATGTGGAACTAATGCCCAAAATGATAGGGTAAAGAAGAAAAGTGCAGGAAGTAAGGGCTGGAATGTGGAACTAATGTCCAGAATGCTGGGGTAAAGAAGTAAAGTGCAGGAAGCAAGGGCTGGAATGTGGAACTAATGTTCAATATGCTAGGGTAAAGAAGAAAAGTGCAGGAAGCAAGGGCTGGAATGTGGACCTAATGTCCAAAATGCTAGGGTAAAGAAGTAAAGTGCAGGAAGCAAGGGCTGGAAGTGGAACTAATGTCCAAAATGCTAGGGTAAAGAAGAAAAGTGCAGGAAGTAAGGGATGGAATGTGGAACTAATGTCAGAAATGCTAGGGTAAAGAAGTAAAGTGCAGGAAGCAAGGGCTGGAATGTGGAACTAATGTCATAAATTTTAGGGTAAAGAATAAAAGCGCAGGAAGCAAGGGCTGGAAGTGGAACTAATGTCCAAACTGATAGGGTAAAGAAGAAAAGTGCAGGAAGTAAGGGCTGGAATGTGGAACTAATGCCCAAAATGATAGGGTAAAGAAGAAAAGTGCAGGAAGTAAGGGCTGGAATGTAGAACTAATGCCCAAAATGATAGGGTAAAGAAGAAAAGTGCAGTAAGCAAGGGCTGGAATGTGGAACTAATGCCCAGAATGCTCGGGTAAAGAAGTAAAGTGCAGGAAGCAAGGGCTGGAATGTGGAACTAATGTCCAAAATGCTAGGGTAAAGAAGAAAAGTGCAGGAAGTAAGGGCTGGAATGTGAACCTAATGTCCAAAATGCTAGGGTAAAGAAGTAAAGTGCAGGAAGCAAGGGCTGGAATGTGGAACTAATGTCCAAAATGCTAGGGTAAAGAAGAAAAGTGCAGGAAGCAAGGGCTGGAAGTGGAACTAATGTCCAAAATGCTAGGGTAAAGCAGAAAAGAGCAGGAAGCAAGGGCTGGAAGTGGAACTAATGTCCAAAATGCTAGGGTAAAGAAGAAAAGTGCAGGAACTAAGGGCTGGAAGTGGAACTAATGTCCACAATGCTAGGGTAAAGAAGAAAAGTGCAGGAAGCAAGGGCTGGAAGTGGAACTAATGTCCAAAATGCTAGGGTAAAGAAGAAAATTGCAGGAAGTAAGGGCTGGAAGTGGAACTAATGTCCAAAATGCTAGGGTAAAGAAGAAAATTGCAGGAAGTAATGGCTGGAAGTGGAACTAATGTCCAAAATGCTAGGGTAAAGAAGTAAAGTGCAGGAATCAAGGGCTGGAAGTGGAACTAATGTCCAAAATGATAGGGTAAAGAAGAAAAGAGCAGGAAGCAAGGGCTGGAAGTGGAACTAATGTCCAAAATGCTAGGGTAAAGAAGAAAAGTGCAGGAAGCAAGGGCTGGAAGTAGAACTAATGTCCACAATGCTAGGGTAAAGAAGAAAAGTGCAGGAAGCAAGGACTGGAAGTGGAACTAATGTCCAAAATGCTAGGGTAAAGAAGAAAAGTGCAGGAAGTAAGGGCTGGAAGTGGAACTAATATCCAAAATGCTAGGGTAAAGAAGAAAAGTGCAGGAAGTAAGGGCTGGAATGTGGAACTAATGCCCAAAATGATAGGGTAAAGAAGAAAAGTGCAGGAAGTAAAGACTGGAATGTGGAACTAATGTCCAAAATGATAGGGTAAAGAAGAAAAGTGCAGGAAGTAAGGGCTGGAATGTGGACCTAATGTCCAAAATGCTAGGGTAAAGAAGAAAAGTGCAGGAAGCAAGGGCTGGAAGTGGAACTAATGTCCAAAATGCTAGGGTAAAGAAGTAAAGTGCAGGAAGCAAGGGCTGGAATGTGGACCTAATGTCCAAAATGATAGGGTAATGAAGAAAAGTACAGGAAGCAAGGGCTGGAATGTGGAACTAATGCCCAAAATGATAGGGTAAAGAAGAAAAGTGCAGGAAGTAAGGGCTGGAATGTGGAACTAATGCCCAAAATGCTAGAGTAAAAAAGAAAAGTGCAGGAAGTAAGGGCTGGAATGTGGAATTAATGCCCAAAATGCTAGGGTAAAGAAGAAAAGTGCAGGAAGTAAGGGCTGGAAGTGGAACTAATGTCCAAAATGCTAGGGTAAAGAAGAAAAGAGCAGGAAGTAAGGGCTGGAATGTGGACCTAATGTCCAAAATGCTAGGGTAAAGAAGAAAAGTGCAGGAAGTAAGGGCTGGAAGTGGAACTAATGTCCAAAATGCTAGGGTAAAGAAGAAAAGAGCAGGAAGTAAGGGCTGGAATGTGGACCTAATGTCCAAAATGCTAGGGTAAATAAGAAATGTGCAGGAAATAAGGGCTGGAATGTGGAACTAATGCCCAGAATGATAGGGTAAAGAAGAAAAGTGCAGGAAGCAAGGGCTGGAAGGGGAACTAATGTCCACAATGCTAGGGTAAAGAAGAAAAGTGCAGGAAGTAAGGGCTGGAAGTGGAACTAATGTCCAAAATGCTAGGGTAAAGAAGAAAAGTGCAGGAAGTAAGGGCTGGAAGTGGAACTAATGTCCACAATGCTAGGGTAAAGAAATAAAATGCAGGAAGCAAGGTCTGGAATGTGGACCTAATGTCCAAAATGATAGGGTAAAGAAGAAAAGTGCTGGAAGTAAGGGCTGGAATGTGGAACTAATGCCCAAAATGATAGGGTAAAGAAGAAAAGTGCAGGAAGTAAAGACTGGAATGTGGAACTAATGTCCAAAATGATAGGGTAAAGAAGAAAAGTGCAGGAAGTAAGGGCTGGAATGTGGACCTAATGTCCAAAATGCTAGGGTAAAGAAGAAAAGTGCAGGAAGCAAGGGCTGGAAGTGGAACTAATGTCCAAAATGCTAGGGTAAAGAAGTAAAGTGCAGGAAGCAAGGGCTGGAATGTGGACCTAATGTCTAAAATGATAGGGTAATGAAGAAAAGTACAGGAAGCAAGGGCTGGAATGTGGAACTAATGCCCAAAATGATAGGGTAAAGAAGAAAAGTGCAGGAAGTAAGGGCTGGAATGTGGAACTAATGCCCAGAATGCTGGGGTAAAGAAGTAAAGTGCAGGAAGCAAGGGCTGGAATGTGGACCTAATGTCCAAAATGCTAGGGTAAAGAAGTAAAGTGCAGGAAGCAAGGGCTGGAAGTGGAACTAATGTCCAAAATGCTAGGGTAAAGAAGAAAAGTGCAGGAAGTAAGGGCTGGAATGTGGACCTAATGTCAGAAATGCTAGGGTAAAGAAGTAAAGTGCAGGAAGCAAGGGCTGGAATGTGGAACTAATGTCCAAACTGCTAGGGTAAAGAAGAAAAGTGCAGGAAGTAAGGGCTGGAATGTGGAACTAATGCCCAAAATGATAGGGTAAAGAAGAAAAGTGCAGGAAGTAAGGGCTGGAATGTGGAATTAATACCCAAAATGCTAGGGTAAAGAAGAAAAGTGCAGGAAGTAAGGGCTGGAAGTGGAACTAATGTCCAAAATGCTAGGGTAAAGAAGAAAAGAGCAGGAAGTAAGGGCTGGAATGTGGACCTAATGTCCAAAATGCTAGGGTAAAGAAGAAAAGTGCAGGAAGTAAGGGCTGGAAGTGGAACTAATGTCCAAAATGCTAGGGTAAAGAAGAAAAGAGCAGGAAGTAAGGGCTGGAATGTGGACCTAATGTCCAAAATGCTAGGGTAAATAAGAAATGTGCAGGAAGTAAGGGCTGGAATGTGGAACTAATGCCCAGAATGATAGGGTAAAGAAGAAAAGTGCAGGAAGCAAGGGCTGGAAGGGGAACTAATGTCCACAATGCTAGGGTAAAGAAGAAAAGTGCAGGAAGTAAGGGCTGGAAGTGGAACTAATGTCCAAAATGCTAGGGTAAAGAAGAAAAGTGCAGGAAGTAAGGGCTGGAAGTGGAACTAATGTCCACAATGCTAGGGTAAAGAAATAAAATGCAGGAAGCAAGGGCTGGAATGTGGACCTAATGTCCAAAATGATAGGGTAAAGAAGAAAAGTGCTGGAAGTAAGGGCTGGAATGTGGAACTAATGCCCAAAATGATAGGGTAAAGAAGAAAAGTGCAGGAAGTAAAGACTGGAATGTGGAACTAATGTCCAAAATGATAGGGTAAAGAAGAAAAGTGCAGGAAGTAAGGGCTGGAATGTGGACCTAATGTCCAAAATGCTAGGGTAAAGAAGAAAAGTGCAGGAAGCAAGGGCTGGAAGTGGAACTAATGTCCAAAATGCTAGGGTAAAGAAGTAAAGTGCAGGAAGCAAGGGCTGGAATGTGGACCTAATGTCCAAAATGATAGGGTAATGAAGAAAAGTACAGGAAGCAAGGGCTGGAATGTGGAACTAATGCCCAAAATGATAGGGTAAAGAAGAAAAGTGCAGGAAGTAAGGGCTGGAATGTGGAACTAATGTCCAGAATGCTGGGATAAAGAAGTAAAGTGCAGGAAGTAAGGGCTGGAAGTGGAACTAATTTCCACAATGCTAGGGTAAAGAAATAAAATGCAGGAAGCAAGGGCTGGAATGTGGACCTAATGTCCAAAATGATAGGGTAAAGAAGAAAAGTGCTGGAAGTAAGGGCTGGAATGTGGAACTAATGCCCAAAATGATAGGGTAAAGAAGAAAAGTGCAGGAAGTAAAGACTGGAATGTGGAACTAATGTCCAAAATGATAGGGTAAAGAAGAAAAGTGCAGGAAGTAAGGGCTGGAATGTGGACCTAATGTCCAAAATGCTAGGGTAAAGAAGAAAAGTGCAGGAAGCAAGGGCTGGAAGTGGAACTAATGTCCAAAATGCTAGGGTAAAGAAGTAAAGTGCAGGAAGCAAGGGCTGGAATGTGGACCTAATGTCCAAAATGATAGGGTAATGAAGAAAAGTACAGGAAGCAAGGGCTGGAATGTGGAACTAATGCCCAAAATGATAGGGTAAAGAAGAAAAGTGCAGGAAGTAAGGGCTGGAATGTGGAACTAATGTCCAGAATGCTGGGGTAAAGAAGTAAAGTGCAGGAAGCAAGGGCTGGAATGTGGAACTAATGTTCAATATGCTAGGGTAAAGAAGAAAAGTGCAGGAAGCAAGGGCTGGAATGTGGACCTAATGTCCAAAATGCTAGGGTAAAGAAGTAAAGTGCAGGAAGCAAGGGCTGGAAGTGGAACTAATGTCCAAAATGCTAGGGTAAAGAAGAAAAGTGCAGGAAGTAAGGGCTGGAATGTGGACCTAATGTCAGAAATGCTAGGGTAAAGAAGTAAAGCGCAGGAAGCAAGGGCTGGAATGTGGAACTAATGTCATAAATTTTAGGGTAAAGAATAAAAGCACAGGAAGCAAGGGCTGGAAGTGGAACTAATGTCCAAACTGCTAGGGTAAAGAAGAAAAGTGCAGGAAGTAAGGGCTGGAATGTGGAACTAATGCCCAAAATGATAGGGTAAAGAAGAAAAGTGCAGGAAGTAAGGGCTGGAATGTAGAACTAATGCCCAAAATGATAGGGTAAAGAAGAAAAGTGCAGTAAGCAAGGGCTGGAATGTGGAACTAATGCCCAGAATGCTCGGGTAAAGAAGTAAAGTGCAGGAAGCAAGGGCTGGAATGTGGAACTAATGTCCAAAATGCTAGGGTAAAGAAGAAAAGTGCAGGAAGTAAGGGCTGGAATGTGAACCTAATGTCCAAAATGCTAGGGTAAAGAAGTAAAGTGCAGGAAGCAAGGGCTGGAATGTGGAACTAATGTCCAAAATGCTAGGGTAAAGAAGAAAAGTGCAGGAAGCAAGGGCTGGAAGTGGAACTAATGTCCAAAATGCTAGGGTAAAGAAGAAAAGAGCAGGAAGCAAGGGCTGGAAGTGGAACTAATGTACAAAATGCTAGGGTAAAGAAGAAAAGTGCAGGAACTAAGGGCTGGAAGTGGAACTAATGTCCACAATGCTAGGGTAAAGAAGAAAAGTGCAGGAAGCAAGGGCTGGAAGTGGAACTAATGTCCAAAATGCTAGGGTAAAGAAGAAAATTGCAGGAAGTAAGGGCTGGAAGTGGAACTAATGTCCAAAATGCTAGGGTAAAGAAGAAAATTGCAGGAAGTAAGGGCTGGAAGTGGAACTAATGTCCAAAATGCTAGGGTAAAGAAGTAAAGTGCAGGAAGCAAGGGCTGGAAGTGGAACTAATGTCCAAAATGATAGGGTAAAGAAGAAAAGAGCAGGAAGCAAGGGCTGGAAGTGGAACTAATGTCCAAAATGCTAGGGTAAAGAAGAAAAGTGCAGGAAGCAAGGGCTGGAAGTAGAACTAATGTCCACAATGCTAGGGTAAAGAAGAAAAGTGCAGGAAGCAAGGACTGGAAGTGGAACTAATGTCCAAAATGCTAGGGTAAAGAAGAAAAGTGCAGGAAGTAAGGGCTGGAAGTGGAACTAATATCCAAAATGCTAGGGTAAAGAAGAAAAGTGCAGGAAGTAAGGGCTGGAAGTGGAACTAATGTCCACAATGCTAGGGTAAAGAAATAAAGTGCAGGAAGCAAGGGCTGGAATGTGGACCTAATGTCCAAAATGATAGGGTAAAGAAGAAAAGTGCTGGAAGTAAGGGCTGGAATGTGGACCTAATGTCCAAAATGCTAGGGTAAAGAAGAAAAGTGCTGGAAGCAAGGGCTGGAAGTGGAACTAATGTCCAAAATGCTAGGGTAAAGAAGTAAAGTGCAGGAAGCAAGGGCTGGAATGTGGACCTAATGTCCAAAATGCTAGGGTAAAGAAGTAAAGTGCGGGAAGCAAGGGCTGGAAGTGGAACTAATGTCCAAAATGCTAGGGTAAAGAAGAAAAGTGCAGGAAGTAAGGGCTGGAATGTGGACCTAATGTCAGAAATGCTAGGGTAAAGAAGTAAAGTGCAGGAAGCAAGGGCTGGAATGTGGAACTAATGTCCAAACTGCTAGGGTAAAGAAGAAAAGTGCAGGAAGTAAGGGCTGGAATGTGGAACTAATGCCCAAAATGATAGGGTAAAGAAGAAAAGTGCAGGAAGTAAGGGCTGGAATGTGGAATTAATGCCCAAAATGCTAGGGTAAAGAAGAAAAGTGCAGGAAGTAAGGGCTGGAAGTGGAACTAATGTCCAAAATGCTAGGGTAAAGAAGAAAAGAGCAGGAAGTAAGGGCTGGAATGTGGACCTAATGTCCAAAATGCTAGGGTAAAGAAGAAAAGTGCAGGAAGTAAGGGCTGGAAGTGGAACTAATGTCCAAAATGCTAGGGTAAAGAAGAAAAGAGCAGGAAGTAAGGGCTGGAATGTGGACCTAATGTCCAAAATGCTAGGGTAAATAAGAAATGTGCAGGAAATAAGGGCTGGAATGTGGAACTAATGCCCAGAATGATAGGGTAAAGAAGAAAAGTGCAGGAAGCAAGGGCTGGAAGGGGAACTAATGTCCACAATGCTAGGGTAAAGAAGAAAAGTGCAGGAAGTAAGGGCTGGAAGTGGAACTAATGTCCAAAATGCTAGGGTAAAGAAGAAAAGTGCAGAAAGTAAGGGCTGGAAGTGGAACTAATGTCCACAATGCTAGGATAAAGAAATAAAATGCAGGAAGCAAGGGCTGGAATGTGGACGTAATGTCCAAAATGATAGGGTAAAGAAGAAAAGTGCTGGAAGTAAGGGCTGGAATGTGGAACTAATGCCCAAAATGATAGGGTAAAGAAGAAAAGTGCAGGAAGTAAAGACTGGAATGTGGAACTAATGTCCAAAATGATAGGGTAAAGAAGAAAAGTGCAGGAAGTAAGGGCTGGAATGTGGACCTAATGTCCAAAATGCTAGGGTAAAGAAGAAAAGTGCAGGAAGCAAGGGCTGGAAGTGGAACTAATGTCCAAAATGCTAGGGTAAAGAAGTAAAGTGCAGGAAGCAAGGGCTGGAATGTGGACCTAATGTCCAAAATGATAGGGTAATGAAGAAAAGTACAGGAAGCAAGGGCTGGAATGTGGAACTAATGCCCAAAATGATAGGGTAAAGAAGAAAAGTGCAGGAAGTAAGGGCTGGAATGTGGAACTAATGCCCAGAATGCTGGGGTAAAGAAGTAAAGTGCAGGAAGCAAGGGCTGGAATGTGGAACTAATGTTCAATATGCTAGGGTAAAGAAGAAAAGTGCAGGAAGCAAGGGCTGGAATGTGGACCTAATGTCCAAAATGCTAGGGTAAAGAAGTAAAGTGCAGGAAGCAAGGGCTGGAAGTGGAACTAATGTCCAAAATGCTAGGGTAAAGAAGAAAAGTGCAGGAAGTAAGGGCTGGAATGTGGACCTAATGTCAGAAATGCTAGGGTAAAGAAGTAAAGTGCAGGAAGCAAGGGCTGGAATGTGGAACTAATGTCATAAATTTTAGGTTAAAGAATAAAAGCGCAGGAAGCAAGGGCTGGAAGTGGAACTAATGTCCAAACTGCTAGGGTAAAGAAGAAAAGTGCAGGAAGTAAGGGCTGGAATGTGGAACTAATGCCCAAAATGATAGGGTAAAGAAGAAAAGTGCAGGAAGTAAGGGCTGGAATGTAGAACTAATGCCCAAAATGATAGGGTAAAGAAGAAAAGTGCAGTAAGCAAGGGCTGGAATGTGGAACTAATGCCCAGAATGCTCGGGTAAAGAAGTAAAGTGCAGGAAGCAAGGGCTGGAATGTGGAACTAATGTCCAAAATGCTAGGGTAAAGAAGAAAAGTGCAGGAAGTAAGGGCTGGAATGTGAACCTAATGTCCAAAATGCTAGGGTAAAGAAGTAAAGTGCAGGAAGCAAGGGCTGGAATGTGGAACTAATGTCCAAAATGCTAGGGTAAAGAAGAAAAGTGCAGGAAGCAAGGGCTGGAAGTGGAACTAATGTCCAAAATGCTAGGGTAAAGAAGAAAATTGCAGGAAGTAAGGGCTGGAAGTGGAACTAATGTCCAAAATGCTAGGGTAAAGAAGAAAATTGCAGGAAGTAAGGGCTGGAAGTGGAACTAATGTCCAAAATGCTAGGGTAAAGAAGTAAAGTGCAGGAAGCAAGGGCTGGAAGTGGAACTAATGTCCAAAATGATAGGGTAAAGAAGAAAAGAGCAGGAAGCAAGGGCTGGAAGTGGAACTAATGTCCAAAATGCTAGGGTAAAGAAGAAAAGTGCAGGAAGCAAGGGCTGGAAGTGGAACTAATGTCCACAATGCTAGGGTAAAGAAGAAAAGTGCAGGAAGCAAGGACTGGAAGTGGAACTAATGTCCAAAATGCTAGGGTAAAGAAGAAAAGTGCAGGAAGTAAGGGCTGGAAGTGGAACTAATGTCCAAAATGCTAGGGTAAAGAAGAAAATTGCAGGAAGTAAGGGCTGGAAGTGGAACTAATGTCCAAAATGCTAGGGTAAAGAAGAAAAGTGCAGGAAGTAAGGGCTGGAAGTGGAACTAATGTCCAAAATGCTAGGGTAAAGAAGAAAAGTGCAGGAAGTAAGGGCTGGAAGTGGAACTAATGTCCAAAATGCTAGGGTAAAGAAGTAAAGTGCAGGAAGTAAGGGCTGGAAGTGGAACTAATGTCCAAAATGCTAGGGTAAAGAAGATAAATGCAGGAAGCAAAGGCTGGAATGTAGACCTAATGTCCAAAATGCTAGAGTAAAGAAGAAAAGTGCAGGAAGTAAGGGCTGGAAGTGGAACTAATGTCCAAAATGCTAGGGTAAAGAAGAAAAGTGCAGGAAGTAAGGGCTGGAAGTGGAACTAATGTCCAAAATGCTTTGGTAAAGAAGAAAAGTGCAAGAAGTAAGGGCTGGAATGTGGACCTAATGGTTTTAAGTGGCAAGAATTATATCTTCCACTAGAAATATACAGGATTCCAAATTACTCTTCTTAATGATTCCCTTTTTCCCTATATGTTTAGCTATAAAGTTCATAGTCTAACCATTAATATTCAGATTAAAACATTGCTTAAGACTCACATTTTGCATATTGCACTATTGAGTTTGAACCTTAAAACAGTGGCACACTTGTTTTAATCTTTTGCATTAGTTGTGTAACTCTTGTCTTTACTGTGAAAGTTAAGAAATAAGGCAACACAGCAGAGTTTTGGTGTTTTGCAGAGTATACATGAAGTTGGGTATATTATTTTTGTTTGCATCATTTATTTCCACACAGTAAACTTGCAAAGGAACCCATTGGCTATAGCTCAAAAATGCTTATTCTTGTCATTACAAATGCAACACGATCTGGTAGGGGATCTTTGCAGTGCAGTGTATGGTCATTTGTAGATGTTTCCATTAGTTGGTCTATAAAACGTTGGTAATTTATTTATTTATCAGGCACCCACAATTCTGTTTTCATCTGGCCTTCAGGACATTTGAAACTGAGGGAGTGTCATGTTCCAGCACGCTTGTCATATTTCAAGGGTACTATGCAAATACAAATTATTGAATTCTTTAATTAAATTAACATAGCTTTGTGCATCTTTCTCATAACTCCTTTACAATCCTACACACACACACACACACACACACACACACACACACACACACACACACACACACACACACACACACACACACTTAAACAGAAGTAATGGGGACTTGACTTGCAGTTAAACTGAACTGAAATAATGGGGACCTGACTTGCAGTTAAACTTGACTGAAATAACGGGGACTTGACTTGCAGTTAAACTGAACCGAGTACTTGCAGAGTTAAACTGAAAGGACTTGATTTGCAGCACAGTAAAAGAGTAAAGCCTATCACACACACACTTGCAGAGTTAAATTGCAGCACAGTAAAAGCTGTATGAACTTGGCTTCCAGTAAAAACAAAACAAAAAAAAAGTACCACAGCAGATACACACCCACTTCTTTCGGCCTTATGCTGACATTGAAAGGACTTGCAGCTGTATACTATGCTAACTTGCAGAGTTAAACTGAATGACTTGCAGCTATCATACACTTCTCTTCAGCTGTATGTTGAATTACGCTTCTTTGTACACTGACTTGCAGACTAAACTTGCAAAACTTAAATCATGCACTAAGCACATCCGCGATTGCTGATATATTCCCCATTTCCCTCCAAATATTTCAAAATAAATATCTGAAGGATTCCAACAGGCAATAGCTGATGTCATCACGCACACCCCTGTAGACTGGTGATGCGAGGTGACATCAGCCATACATTTAAAGTGGCAATACAAAAAAATAAAATAAAATAAAAAAAAAAAATCGGAATTAAAGGGGCCACTTGGGAATTCATGGCACTCCATTATTTTGCCCTCAAAATCAGTAAATACACAGGAATTCGGTATGATTGAGAGTTCTGCTATATGGACTTGGATGGACTTCACACTTAAATAAGATACAGACATGAATGCATATACAAGGACCTTGTCAGATCACACAAACATACATGGTTAACAGCTCAATCTGCCATCTGTATTTATAAATAATTCATGACTATGTCTGAGAAGCACTTCTTCTGTGGCAAAAATGGAAAATCACCACTGGGAAAGAAAATGTTTTGTCCATTATGCATGGGTTTGAATCCCACACTGTAAAAATAAAATGTTTTCAGTGTATAAAGCCAAATGAAACATCGGTCGGGTCATGAAATTTATGCCCGTAAATGTCTGCAAAGTTAAATCACCTAACAGTTACAGCAGCACACACCCCTCAAGCTATTGCCAAATGTCAGCTTAATCTTCCAATTTCTTAAACTGATTTTCTCTCTGTTTAGCACTGTTGCTCTCCACTTAATATCACACAAACATGGTTGGCATCATTGCTCAGGTTTGCACACTATCATTAAAAGCAATAAGAATTGGTGGGAAATTATTATTTGCTACTGCAACTGCTTTCAGCTTAGACATATGTGCTGTTAGATGGGAAGGTGCCCAATTTAGTTCACAGAAGTTGGGTGCTGAGGAGTCCAGAATCTTTATTGGACTCCTGGTAAGTGCCACAGCCAAAGGCTTTTACCTGGGGACTATATCAGATCCCAGTAGATGTCTGGTGCTTGGAATAGTCTGGCCAAGGCTATATTCAGTGCGACTGGCATCCCATGGGCTGGAGAACAGTGTAGGCACCACTTTAATTATCTAAAAAGGCACAAGAGGGATGCACTCAACCAGTGAGTTCTGAACTAGCAACATTCCACAGTTGTGTAAGCATGCTAATAAAGATAATTTATAATACACAGACTGGTATGCATAATGCTCTTCTGTTCTTTTGTTTTCCTTTCACAACTAATACTGAAATATATGTGAATAGGCAAGCACATGCTGCATGACTAGAGAGACTGAGGGAAGCAAGTGGTATGTATGCAGCACAACAGAAGTATTATTGTAGCTTTAAAAATAAAAAAAATGTTTTCTTTTCTATACAGTAGTAGCAAAGTAAGCATGCATATCTTAACTGTAAAAGCAACTATGCATGTGTTAGTCTGTAGCAGAAACCAACTTTAGGAGTCAAGTGTAAGACTGTAGTAAGACATTGTAGGTTCAAATACCACGAGTAACAAATATAAAATAGTGCAATCCTTTAATAATATTACAGAAATTAAATTCTACGCAAGTGGCATAAATGCCCTGCTGTTAACTTTAATCTTTATAATTGGGCCAAGCATATGTTCATAGGGTTGCCACCTTTCTAATGTGCCATTTCCTGACAAACAAGCCCCGCCCCATGCATAATCAAGCCACACCCATTCCCTTTAATAGCCACCCCCCTTTTCTCTAACAGCCTTCAGCAGAAGTCTTGAATATCACATACAGTTAGCACTAAATGGAAAAATATGCAATGAGTCAGAAGTAAATTAAAAACCTTTACTTAGCAGTACTTCATTCAAGGGTTCACTACATACAACAGTACATCACTACACAATGCATCAAAATGACCACTGGATGAAACAAGCATGGGAAAACTACTAACCCTTCAGCACAAGTCCAGTATCACATGTAGTTAGTACTAAAATGGAAAAAAATACAATTACTTAAATATAAAATAATTAGCAGTAATACATTCAAAGCAGTACGTTAAGGGTTCACTACACACACAACAGTAGATCAAAAATGACATTATTGGATGAAAAAGAAAAGTAATTGTATAAAGTGTCTCCACAATATTGCCAGAAAATCATTGCTTATTCTTGAAGCTATATTTTGCATTTGATCTTGCAGCCTCAAGTAATGGCTGGTTATTTTTCACAAATGAATAAAACTGTGAACAACTCATGTTAAAATTTAGCTTGACCTGCAACTCTGCCTTCATACGACACAAGCATTCTATTTTTGTATCAGTCCACGCATTCCCCATAAGTGAAAAAAAACTTTCCACAAAGCTATTGCTGGGGGGGATTGAAAGGGAAAACTGCACCAGTCTGTAAATCTGTAACAGGGCTGGCAATGCAGCAGTTAAAGTACAGTAGTCTGAGTAAAGTGCTTCAATGTCCATGTCCAGTTTGAAAACATCTGCAACTGTATGCAGTTCTGGCCAAGTTAAAGGATGTTGGAGGCTGAGGATCTGCACACCTTTAAAGGGACTATTATCATAGTCAAACCACTTCTGTGTGTAACAAAGTGCTTTACTGTAAAAATCAGAGAAGGTCCTACAGACCTGCTGTGCAACAGCTGGAGTAAAGTGCTGTAAGGCAGATGAAACTTTAGCACTAAAGAATTGGTCATCTAGCCTTCTCTGCAACTCATTTTTAACATTTTTCATCACTGTGTACACCTCAGGAGCAGAGAGAGTGTTACTTTCAAGCTTTGCTATAGACTTGTGGAATACCTGCAGGATGTAGTGCATGAAATGTATGTAGCACTCTGCCTCCGAGATATCCCCACTGATGCCATCCTCATCAGCCTCCACAAATCTCCAGATAAGGGGGTGACAGTCCTCAGGCCCTTAACTAATAAAATAACTTTTAATAGCAGGCCAGCATTCTACCAGCCTTGCCACAGCTGGGAACAAAGACAGCCACCTTGTTACAACATGCTGCATGATTTCCTTAAAGTCCTGGTCTAGGAAAGAATAGATGTCTTTCAATAGTGCCATTTTTTAACAGATGTTGAAAACTCACTATGTACTTTCAAAACCAGAGTCTCCACATCAAACCTTGCAAGGGACTTGCTTGCATGCTTGGCACAATTATGTATTACGTGGCCTATACAGTTTGCTGCAATGATGTGGTCAGGCACTAAAGCAATGTCCCAAGTTAAGACCCTCTACTGTTATGCAGAACTGAATGCAAAGTTGTCCAGCTGAGTCTGGACACAGTGACAAAGTTCAGACATACCGTGGGCTGACAAGATGATAAAGATGAAATACATAGCTCAGCAATCATAATAGCCTCTGGCCGCAACAGTAATAACTTGCATAGAGACGGCTCAAAAAATCAGAGAGATTTTAAAATATTGCAATCCTAGAAGAAGCCATGCCTTTTCTTAAGGATAGAAGCCTAACAAAAATATTTAGTGACTTCAACCCTCTATCATTTGGTAGATATCCACACAGTATGAGAACAATGACACAAAAATCTGTCCATTCTGTTCTAAACATCACAATACCTTTCAACCTAGACAAGAAACCTAGACAGCCTAGTGCTAGAGACACAGATATGTTAAAGCCTTAGTAAGGTGTTAGAATAACAGTTTTTACTCTACCATGCATTTCCTTAAAGATATGAAGTTAAATATCCACATGCTTTTAAGCCATACATCTTAGCACAAGAAACTGGAACAAAGCATAAAATGGACACATTTAAAATGCTGCTCCTCATATGTGATTTGCCACTAAGAAACAGACTATTTTAAAAGACAAACATTGCAGTGCTATAATCAAACATACAGGGGCTAGAATAAAACATTTTCATCACATATGGCTTAAAAAAAGTTAAAATTCTTCAACCCTAATTGCTTGCAGCAAGATGGCCTGTTAGCACAATATTGGATCACAATAAACAGGAGCATCCCCAGACAAAAAGTTTCAAGAAGCTTGACAATGCATCAATAATTATCAGTTTAAACTTACTTTATGTGGTGACCCACCACTACAGGAGCATATCCACTGGCAACAGTGGGTGATGTTCGCAGAGGATGACAAGTACCCACAGTATTTCCAGATGCAGCACTCATCATCAAGTGCAATTTCCCTTAACAGCACAGAGACTACAGTCATTTCAGGGGTGGTTTATTTATTTATTTATTTTACATTTGTTAACCGGGCTAGTCCAACTGGATACATGTCCATTTTCAGTGGAGGCCCGAGGAGAAAAGCTCCACTATCTAATGCATAATAACAAAAATACATTCAAAGTACATAGGTAATTTAAGACACAACTAAAACAGGCATTTAAAATTACATAGGGAATTAAGACACAATTCTCTAGATCCCCAATATGGATCCCCACTGGCACAGCTATAGATTTGAGCAACGTGGCCAAGTCAAGACTTTCGGTGTCCTATCTGTCCAAACCAGTGCTTTGGGCCCCTGCTCAAGCAGTTGACACACAGACTATGAGGTCTGATTTACATACCCACATGCACACACACATACACACACACACACACACACACACACACACACACACACACACACACACACACACACACACACACACACACACACACACCCGGGAAAGGCTGGCACAGGTTTACTAACTACACCCCCTTTTGCTCAGACTATAAGGTAGTTAGCATTGCACCAACCAGCTCCTTATCAGCTACTTTAAGGCCCTTAACAAAGTACATCAAATCTTACTGTGCAATAGTAATATTAACACAAATTGGTAATTTGACCAAAGGCATAGTGTCATTAAATAAATACACAAGTACTCTCAAAACTTAAATATCTCTACGCCACAATGAAAGGTTTAAATATATTCCATAATAAAAGGAAATACTCAGTATATATTCACTGTGATAAAGTTCAAAACAACATGAAATATTTCAAACAACATTGCATTACAGTTTCAAAGAAAGACAGCTAAACTAAGTCTTGCTATATACCTAAGACAGTGCACATAGAAAACACAGATCAAGGCAAACATTGTAGTGATAATACAAACTAGAAATGACAGCTCTACAGTCATAACAAGCATCTTATAAAAATCATGTACTCAGTATATATTCACTGTAACAAAGTACAAAACCACATTAAAAATATTTAAAACATTGCAGTAAAAACAGCCAAACTAAGCTTTGCTATAGAAAGTACACAATAGAAACCAATGAAAATTTTAAATATATGCAATACTAAAATACTCAGTATATATTCACTGTGACATTAAAGTTCAAAACTACATGAAATATTTCAAACAATATTGCAATACAGTCTCAAAGAAAGACAGCTAAACTAAGCCTTGCTATATACCTAAGACAGTACACCCAAGAAAATACAGATCAAGACAAACGTAGTGATAATACAAACTAGAAATGACAGTTCTACAGTTATAACAAGCATCCTATACAAATCATGTACTCAGTACATATTCACTGTAATAAAGTACAAAACCACATGAAAAATAATTAAAACATTGCAGTAAAAACAGCCAAACTAAGCCTTGTTACAGACAGTACACCCTAGAAACCGCAGATCAAGGTAAACATTGTGGTGATGAAAAACTAGAAATGACAGTTCTACAGTCATAAGATACAAACATCTTATACAAATCTTGCACTTTGTATATATCCACTGTAACATCAAAGTGCAAAACCACATGAAAAATATTTAAAATAACATTGCAGTAAAAACTATATATGCTATATAGACAGACAGGGGTCTATATTATATGAACAAAAGTTCATAATCTCAAACGCTCTAAAGAGTGAAAATGCCGGACCTTGAACTCTTTATTGTGGGGGGCTGCACCCCACCACTCTTCGCTCTATATATATATATATATATATATATATATATATATATATATATATATATATATATATATATATACCAACTCCGTGCTCACACTATAGTGAGGAAAGGGCAAATATTCTGACCTTCACTGTACTGCAATCCCACAAGAAGCACTTCGAGGTTCAGCATTTTCGCTCTTCAGATCGTTCGAAATTCTGAACTTTTGTTCATATAATATAGACCTGACAGACAATACCCTAGAAACTACAGGTCAAGGTACATGTTGTGGTGATTACAAACTAGAAATGATATAGTTCTTATCACTTCTAGTTTGTAATCACCACAACATCTACCTTGGCACAGTTACAACACAAGTATCTTATATAAATCATGCACAAATGTAAGTGCATGATTTGTATAAGATGCTTGTATTATAACTGTGTCAATGAATAAGATACTGCCAACTGACTAGTGTATTTTGTAAATGTAACATTTACAAAATGCACTAAGTAGCTGTACTGGCAGTGTCAAACTGACATGAGCAGGAGAAAGTCCGTAGATCCTAGACGATGCGATTCCAGTCCTCATTGCAGTAACCAGAGAAAACCTCGGTCCTTCCTTCACCTAACAAGTAGCTGAATGCCCCACTTTTTATCTCTTAATTTTTGCAGACTTTTTGCGGGCATCCAGCTAGTCTATTTGTTGATTGGCTGGTGATGTCATTTTTTCATCAGCGTGCAGATACGCTGATGAAGGCTACAAAGCACTTCAATTTCTGGAGTCTCAGATCAAGAACTGGACAACCGGTGTGCTGTCTTTATTTCTGGACACTAGTGGAAAAATCCGGAGGGGTGGCAAATTTACATGTGCAATTTCTGCACACTGCAAGGATTACTTTGAGCAATCCATAATTATAGCTTGTAGTTGTTAGGAAGGATACTTAAATGTAAAACTTCAGATAAAATAGTTGTAGTATTATGATTAAGCATTGTATGTCACAAATGATGGTAATAATTGTATCTCTTTTTTTCTCTCACCTCAACTCTTAGCTCTTTTTTATCTTCTATTATGTGTCATCAAAATGTCTCCATGTCACCAATCTGTATCAAATCACTAAATGCTTCATACCACAGGGATGTAGGCCAACCCCACTGGCTCACCCTCCACCCACTGCATGAGCTCTGGCAGCAACATCCAACATATCTGGGACTCAACCTGACAGTACTGCCTCTGCTGCCCCTGCAATACCTGCACCCTCAGGTGGCACTACCCTGGCAGCTGGTGCTGTGGTACCCTCCTGGAGTACTAGGAAAGGAGGGAATTTCATCACCCACCAGGAAATGCCAGGGTTAGTGTGTAGGGTGAGGCACAGCACCACTGATGTATACTTACACCTACACTGGATGGAGAGGCTGCTCTCCCTTATGGGCCTTAGGAGGAGGAGGAGACATTAAGACCTCCCTCAGCCAGTGGAGTAAATGGACAGTGATGACTGTCCTGTGGATGAGGTCTAGATTCTCAATGACATTATATTTGATAGGCATGGGCTTATGTTGTCCCCTCCCTCGCCAATCATGATGTCCTCCAACCTTTCTGTGTCCCTCACATTCCCTGTGTCTTGTCTTGTTTGTCCTGTTTGTTTGCATTTGCTTCCTCACATACCCAACTTACCTGATCCATAAATACCAACGTCCCTTAACCAGCATTCTTATCTTACCAAAGTAAAAAAAAGGACACTTGTCCCACAAAAATAAAAAATATCATCCCATACATAGTTCTCCACTTTGCACACTTGTCTTCTTGACACACTTGATTTGGTGCAGTTGTCTGTACAACACAATTGCATTGTTGTCACCCCTGTTTGTGGAGGTGACAGTCCAAATTCAGCTAATATTCCGCACATATTTTCATTTTACACTGTTGAAGAAATGGATAGCAATGGTTCTTTCTTACTTCCCTACTGCACATTCCTATATTGCTTCCCCTTTGTTCTTCCCCCTGCTTGCCCCCCATTTCACCACTTTCCTATCTACCCTATTTTAATGGGTCTATATTATAAGCAAAAACGTTTACTTACCTGAATACCTAAACGCTGACACATATTCCATGAACCACAAATACACCAAACACCCTAAACCACAAAATTCAAAAAGTCGAATCGTCATAGTTGTCCCACCCCACCACCCGCTACATACTACCTACACAAGCAATCTAAATAAACCACATACATACATACATACACTAACCAAAACCCTACTTCTAACCCTAAACTAAACCCTACTTCTAACCCTTCAATAAATCTTGCATATACCACCATGTATGCACTTAACTTAATCCACACCCTAACCCTAAGGTCCGTAACTATTGCACACTTACCTTAAAAAGCTATACCCAAACAAACTAAATAATCCACACACATGCACTTAACAAAACCCTACTTCTAACCCTACACTAAATCTAACATACATTACCATCTATGCACTTACCTTAACCCGCACCCTAACCCTAAGGTCTGTAACTATCGCACACTTATCTTACGGAGCTATATCGCAGAAGGGCCAACCATGACGATTCAACATTTCCAATTTTGTGCTTCTGAACAATCGATGTTTTCGCGGTTCGATGAAGATGTGTCGGCATTTAGGTATTCGGGTAAGTAAATGTTTGTTCTTTTAATATAGACCCATTTTAACACCTATAATCCGGTAAAAAATAGAATCACACACAATGCACATAAGTAACAAAAAAAAAAACAAACAATGGAGTTCTTTACTTTTTGACCTCTATTTTTACATGGAGTTTAGCATCATGCACTCATGCCAAAGAATGGTGAATGGCTCTTCAGTGGTGCAGTTACCTCTCGGCAATGCTGCTTAGGCATGTTGCACTATGTTAATACACACTAACAGTGACTGTAGTATAAAGAATGATTTCATTACATTATCACTACTTATTTAAAAGTATTACATACACCTGTATTTGAACCCTATATCATCTGGGCTCCAAAAGAAATGTGTCAATGCATTTATATCTGCTGCCACAGAGTCAGCTAAACAGCAGGTGTGTTTCATACACTCAGGTATTGAGGACTCTCATAATGTTAGCAATAAGGCTCACATATGAACACTGTTTAACTACGTGCAAACAGGGAAAGCAGGAGAAATGTGTATCTTGCAAACACAAATACTGCCATCCATTGCACAAACCCATTGTTGGGTGTTGTGCAATGGAAAGTGCACAACATCATGTGCTACTTATGTTTACTGTCCATTTAGTTTTTTTGCCATGAAATTGCATGTGAAAACACAAACAAAAGGAAGGCACTATCTAAAAAATAACAGACATTTACAATGCAGCAGTCTGTTACCACCCCCATGCGCTGCATCTTTGGTTTCTCAGTACCATTTCAAAAATATATCAACTACACTACATAAATGAATTTTCTTATATGCAATGTAAATTTTTATAATGACAATAAACATTCAGATTTTACAATACTTGTAGTAACATGGGCACCTGCTTGCATATAGTTCGTAAAGCTGTTTCTTAAGGTATATCTGCACATTGGAAACACAACCACCAAATACTACACAATGCACACTCAGCAGCCTGGTAACAAGCAGACCTTTAATATCTTGACAGTTGGACATGGCTAACTATCCATTTTATACAGGCCTCCTAGCATCTTGTCTCCAACATACACTACTGATGTCATTCACTAGAAATTGTCCTGCAGTCCTGTAAAAGTAACACTTGTGCCATGGTGATTGGGTAAAGTACTGAGTTCTCTAGTCAGTGTTGTTAGGTAGGGATTCTGTTCTCACTGCAGTCAACTGAGGTGTGTGTGTGTCTGCCTGTCTAGTCAGAAAAGTATAACTGTGTATCCTGCAGTTACCACTCCTATCCCATGGATTGCCATTATTTTGACACTTGCACATGTCTACACATCCATTTCATGCAGGCTTCCAACATCTTCTCTCCAGCATCCACTGTTGATATCATCCACTATAAGATGTCCTGCAGCCTTGTAAATGTCAGACTTGTATTATGGTGCTTGTGCAAAATATTGAGTCCACAAGTCTGTGTACTTAGTTAGGTAGAGGTTCTAATCTCATTGCAGTCAACTGAGGCATGTGTTTCTGCACTCCCTTGACATTAGAGAGAGAATTTTACACTGGCATGTGGAACACTGCTATTATCACCTTCTCCTCACCAGACACCGCTGATGTCATAACCTATAAAGTGTTGTCTGACATTCTCCAAGTCAGACATAAGCTGTAGTGCTTGCATTTAATATAGAGTTCTGTAGTCAGTATACTTAGTTAGGGGTTCTGTTCTCATTGCAATCAACTGGTGTGTGTGTGTGTGTGTGTGTGTGTGTGTGTGTGTGTGTGTGTGTGTGTGTGTGTGTGTGTGTGTGAGTGTGTGTGTGTATATGTATATGTGTGGTCTCTGTTTGTGCATTTGCTTGACATCAGAGAGAGCATTTTACACTAGTATGTGGGACATTGCTATTACCATCTTCCGCTCACCAGACTCTGCTAATGTCAACTACAGCTGATTTGTGGATGTGTAGTATTTCCATCAGGGCAGGATCACAGACTAGCCTGTAGGCCAGGCAGAAGTCACCTCATCCTATACGATACAGATTACAGTGACAGGGCTTTCAGTCTATCCATATACACCATGGCATGGTTTGTAGGTCCTGTATTTTCTTGGTGAGAAACCCATGTGGTCTCTCCAGTTGCTGCAGGTGTCTGGTGAGGTACATGCAAAAGGGAGAATTATACTCTATTAATGTTCTGATGAGGGTCAAGTACAGTGCTTTTATAACATCCTCAGATCTGGATACAATGGCCTGACTTATGATGTGCAAGACGTAGCTTTTCCATACCAGTGTGGAAATGTGGCAATTAAAGTTTAAATTGCTATCTGTGTGTGTTCCCAGGTCATACACCACTGGATATGAGCAAAGGGAGGTGTGGCCAGTGCTGCAATTAGTGGAGAATTCCACTTTGCAGAAGCCAAAAATAATGACTAATTTTTGCGTTTATTTGTAGACTGTGTGGCTTTGCCTCCAAACATTTGTCTGTGTTAGCCCCTTCTGTAACATGTTGACATCATTATTGTAGTCAATGATTGCATGATTGCACACAATTTGCAATAATCAGCAAACATGGGAAATCAAGGGCCGTATGCTTTAGCATGGACTGCAGAGAAATAGATTCCAAACAGTAAAGGGCCCAGCATAGATCCTTGGGAATATGCCAATGGTGACAGCTGTACTGACAGAGGATGACTCTCCAACATTCACAGTATGTGTTCTGTCAGTGAGCCAATTGATTAACCATCTAGTGATGTAAAGGTTAATCCCCAGCTGGGAGAGCTTCTCAATGATACCTGAGTGGGGGATTGTGTCAAAGCCCTAGGCCAGACCAGGATTGTCTTACCTTCATCTAGGATTATCACACAAAATAAATGGACTGGGAAAACATCACAGATTACCTATAGTGTGACTCAGAACATACACCTACCTGACAAGGTTGGATCCACACTTCAACACACTCTCCAGATGGAATATGTTCCTGTAGAAGGATGTACATCAACATCCATCCATCTGAGTGTGTATGTGTGTGTGTGTGTGTGTGTGTGTGTGTGTGTGTGTGTGTGTGTGTGTGTATGGGGGGGGGTGGACAGCACCTGAGTATGCATGTATGGACACATCCTGACTCTCCTCATCTGTGAGGTAGACCAACATGTAATTATGGACCTTTTCAAAATGGACACTGGTAATATCCCAGCTGTTTTCAAAATACATGTGTGAGTTGTAAATGCTACAGCCATGTCTATTACATCTGTTAATGTCCTCAAGAAGGTCATTGAGGGCATGCATGATGACAACTATCATCCTGTGGAACTTGACCAGACCATGGCATTTGACACAAATCCACATTAAAGTATTAAATCAAAACTGTCAAAAGTGGTCATAAACTCTTATATCACCAAGTAGGTAGAACACTGACTCACATACATGGCATCTAAATATGTTGAAATGTGTGAAGTGACCTATATCTTGAGTCCAGTGATCAGGTCTGTACATCAGGGCTGTCTGCTAGGCCCTTTCCTGCCCATTATTTAAGTTACAGACATCAAGCATGATATACACATCCTGTGTCCAAACAGATGTCTGGAGGACTACTGATTGTGGGCAGTCATTGTCTCCAACTGTGATGTTAGTATAATACAGACACTATCAATACACACCAGAGATTGCTGCCACAGCCATGACAACACATGAGATGAAACAAAAGCATGGGGGGATTTTTTACTTTAGGAAAACAAATGCACAACCCAATGATAATGTAAACATCACACCCATATGAGCAAACCAAGTCTATGTGACCTGTGTCCTGGGGTAGATGGTATGTGGAACACCCACCAACATGTGCCCATAGTAGTGACTACTTACTTGTATGTAACACAAATCCTGAGTATGTGCAGGACATCCACATCAAAGATATAATACCTCCATAGTTCACAGCCTTCATCTCACCAATAACTGAGTACAATGCACACTTCTTCATGTACCTCCCTACATATCTTCCAGTCATGTTTAACTGACGTGTACCACCTTTGTCACAGTGAGCTCCTACACATCTTATTGGCCATACCTATGTATTTTTTGTTGCATAAACATTACTGTCTGATGGTGCAGAACCCCCTTCAAGGTGTTATACGAGATGCACGTGTGATACCTTTTCCAGTGATGTACACATACATAGCTGTTTGACAAAATTGATGGCGTGGGTTACATTCATGACAGTGTGGATTGTGTCATATATATGCTATGTAAACCAGTCATCTAGCCCGGATTTATCATAATATCGCATACAAGTATAGCAGTGTCCCTCCTAACAACTCCAGCAGATGCTACAGTGTCAGGATGGTGTGTTTGATTACTGTCATAGTTTGCTGACATGTAATAATAGTTGTACAAGTGTGTTTGTGCAGAACTATCTATGAACACTCAAGTCACATATGTTATGCTAGAGACATGGGATTACTGGTGGTATTATTCTGATATTGTCCATGATTGTGCATGATTGTGTTTAGTATTGTCCATGAGCCTGTAACTGTGTCCTACTTATTAAAGACCTCTGCTGACATTACAGTTATATTCAGGCAAATCATTTTGCACAGCTTCACAATATGCACCCAGCTCCAGTTGTATATAACATCCCTGATAGATTTCCTCTCCATTGTTCATGTCAGATTGCTTATATCACAAAGACATCTTCTCCATTGTTATGTCACCTTGTCTGACAGTCACTTTATATACATTTTCACTGTGCAGTCTGTACTGTACCATGTTGATATGTGATTAGTGTTCCTGCTACAACTGTCTTCCATTTACATGCACTCATCTGCTGTGCATTGCAATGTTTCACCTGTCCTCTATCCCTGTGTTCATTCCTACAAGTCATCTGTGTGTCCCTATTCAATACACACACTTCCCCTGACTATTTATTTTAAATGGCAGTCCATGTACCTTTTAAGGATCATTTGCACAACTTTTGTTCATAATGCTTGAAATGGGATTCCACAATACTGTGCACGGTCTTGTAATGTGTTTGGACCATATACATTGCTAAATTAATAGCCCTGATAATCATTGTGGCATAATGCACAGTCTCACACACCAGGTTTGCCAGTGGTTAAACAGGTCTACATGTCTGCTACTGTCTGTGTTCCTTCACACAGTTTCCTGGCCGGCAACACTATTGCTAGCCACCAAGCTGCGCTTGCTTACGTTTAAACATGGTGTGTGGCATGAATATGTAATTAGTGCTGCTGCTCACCACACAAACACGTAAACTCCGTGTAGGCTTTATCTGAAGCCTACATAAAGTTTACTGAATCCTACTGCCAATGTTTCACCGAAAGGCTTTTTTAATGTTGTGGGATGGGGGCTAAACAAATTACTGTAACAAAAAGAAAGTCAGGTGATTGTAAAGTACAAGTCAATTAATTCAGTACAAAAAAAGTTACCAATGCCAGCTGAAAAAAATGTAAATAATGCAAATTCAAGAATGCATATACATTGTAAAATATGAAAAGAGAGATATGAAACAATACAAAATAATAAAGAGCTTAACTATGTAATGTTGTTACAATTTTAAATATGGGGGCATAATTTCACCACAAATTAATCAATTCACCATGCTAAAAAGCAAAAAAATTCAGACAAAAATTGTACTATAAAAATATTAATAATAGTAAACGCAACCTTAAAAAATTCTGCTCAGATATTAAAGAAATCTTACATCCTGTCCAAAAAGTCAATCCTAACCTCTTTCCAAAGAACTCACCACTCAGTATTGTAATACAATTGAACTCTTACTTCATAAATATTATTCTGTCCCTAACCAAGGATTTTTCAGCATTTAATCCCATCCCTGCCAAACACCCATATATCACCACATCCACTTTCACCTTCGTGCCTGTGCCCACATCCAATATAAAGCTACTGTTAAAATAAATCAAACCACGCTCTACTTCAGCTGATGATCTTCCAAACAAGTGCCTTAAAATAGTAGTCTGTAGTATTGTCTGTCCTGTCTCAGTCCTTATAAACAAGTCTGTAGTATTGTCTGTCCTGTCTCAGTCCTTATAAACAAGTCAGTTCAGGAATCCCACATTCACTCTTTATGAAAAAAAAAAATCGCACACGATTCCTCAACACAAAGGAGAACATTCAACAGACATCACTAACTTTAGACCTATAACAATCTTATACCCCTCTCCAAAATACTTAAAAAATGTATTTAAGAACAATTGTTAAACTATCTGCTGCAGGAAGAACTCTTATCCCCTACACAACATGGCTTCTGACCTTTCCGTAGTACTAACAGTGTACTTCTAACCTTTATAGATACTGTCAATAAAGCTAAAGATAACAGCAAACTGGTTTCCTCCTTATTTCGGGACTTGTCTAAAGGCTTTGACACAGTAAGTGCTGCGCATGGCTACTTCAAATGTCCTGACTAGGTGTATCTCAGCCCTTCCTTCTATGGTTCAAAAGCTACTTGTCCAATAGGTATCAATCAGTAAAATGACACTCCACCCTCTCTCCATACTGTCCAGTCCCTGTCAGTATACCATAAGGCTTTATCCTTAATCCTCTCCTCTGTAACATTCTCACCAATACCTTCCACACCTCAATACAACAGGCCTCCCTAATACAATATGCAGACAACTCCACACTTACATGCACATCAGACAACCTGGCACATCTCCAAAAAATTACCCTGGAAGCTTTAACCGATGATGAAACGTAGATTTGCAATTCACAACTCATACACAATACCCACCACCCCAAAAAACAAGCTATTTATTTTTTTCCCCATATCCCACCCTCATGAAAAAGAAATTTTAAAATCCTCTGTCTTAACAATACAACCACTGAAGTCACTTCTCATAGCAAATTATTATGGATGATAGTGGAGTATAATCTTAAATTTAAACTGCATATACAAAATTGCATAAAAAAATCATCAAAAACTATGGATGCTATATAGAGCCAAAAACTTTCTCAACAATACAATTAAAACTACATTTGCCATTACTTGTGCAAAAAAGAAATAAAACTAACCAACAAGTCAGTAAAAACACAACTACTTTAACGAATGATGATGAGCGCTTTCTTGGGGTTATCACTTCTTCAGACCATACAAAAGTGAACAAAACTGAGTTTAAATAATACAGACAATCAAACATAATTAAAAGTAATTAAAACATCAATAAAAACATCTCACACCCAACTCTCTTTGAGGACAGGTTTTAAAGGAACAGTAGTATTTAAGCCTGATTCCTTACATGCCTGCAGGGTTAAAATCCACTTTAATTCCGTCTTTTCCATTCTGTTATTCACATCCCCATCTCTGATATCAGACTCAACCAATTGTAAAACTTTAAAACAATATCTATAGCATCCTTTACTAAGATAGTGACAGGCTAATGCACTAATTTTTAACTTCTTGCGAATATTCCCAGCATGTTCCAAAATCCATTTCTTAAGTTGTCTTGTGGTTTTCCCCCACATAAATACAAGAGCAATTACAACAGGTAGCTAAATAAACTAAAGGAGTATATATATATATATATATATATATATATATATATATATACACACACACACACACACACACACATATATATATATATATATATATATATATATATATATATATATATATATATATATATATAATTATTTGGATGTCACTATACATAATACTGGAAATTGGTTTAAATCCATGGTATATAGGAAACCCACATTTTCAAATACCTACATTAGTTATGGTAGTGCACACCCAATATTTCAGAAAAAAACTATTATTAAAGGACAATATGTTTGTGTAAGCCGTATGACATCCTGTGATGCAAACTTTCAGAAGGAATGTAGGGTATTACAAAGTATGTTTATAGATAGAGGTTACCCAACAGAACTTATTGACAGTATACAAACAGAGGTCATACTAGGGAGAAAGGATAAATATACCCCAGTTTTAGGTACGGGTTTATTTACCAATACAACAGGACAGATATGCAATGCTGAAGAAGACTTCAGTAGGGCCTTTGTTACTAATTTTAGTGGGACCGCATATCGGGTTAAATCCATATTGGAAAGAGAATGGAAAGAATTCTCAGAGTTCACAGATCTGGAGGTGTTTAAAAATAAGCCTCTTAAGGTAGTATTTAAGAAAGGTCAGAATATTAAACATTTATTGGAACATGCAGCCAATTTACAAGCATTTGCACACAAAAGAAGATGGACTTTTAAATGTGGGGCTAGCAGTCAGTGCAAGCACATAATACATGGCGAAGAATTGTGCATAGTGGCCAGGAATAGGACAATTGTCAACAATAATTATTCAAACTGTAATTCACAAGGTCTAATATATGTGGTTACATGTGGATCTTGTGATGCCTTCCATGTTGGTAAAACTGAGCGACATCTAAAGCGTAGAATTTATGAACATTTAAATGATGTCAAGAAGAAAAATAGTACCAACGCACTGTATAGGCACACACTCGATTGCAATAACGCACAGTTCTTCTTCTTTGTTGTTGAAATGGTCCCAAAGGAAGTGAGAGGGGGTCCCTGGGAAACGAAATTAGAGTTTAGGGAAATGTTTTGGCAAATTACATTGGAAGCCAATAAATTCTCAGAGTTAAATGATTCTATCTCTATTTTACCCCTGTTTAAGCTCAGAGCGGCTAAATTATAAATGTATTTACATAGTATTGAGGGTACTGAATTTTTAACTTAATTTAAAGTATTTCATGTTATTTATATTGTTTTATGCTCTTTATATTGTATTTTTGTATGAAATGTACAATATTTATATCAAACATTTATACATTTACTGAAATATTTATTTCTTAATTTTATTAGGGTTTTAGATATGTTTGTAATATATTTTTAATTGAGTCTGCTTTGGTAAATAATGTATTCCACTTTACACACATGCATTTTATGAACTATATATCTTTAAAATTTAAAAACAAACTTTTTAATTAGTCAATTCATCAGTTAAGGGATTAGTATAAATTAGGTCAATGTGATTTTTATGTGTTGCTTCTGATGAAGTCTGGGGGATACTCGGACGAAAACGTTTTGTATACGTTTGGTGTTAAACAGATTAAATAAAGCTGCTTTTTACAACTTTACTGGTGTCCTGCATAGAGCTATATATATATATATATATATATATATATATATATATATAGTGGATATAAAAATGATAAATGCCTGTTTTTTGTGATATAAAACATGAGACCACAATAAATCATTTCAAAACTTTTCTTACCTTTAATGTGACCTATAACCTATACAATTCAATTGAAAAACAAAGAAATCTGTTTGGAGAAAAAATATAAAAAATAAAAAGCGTACAATAAGCTGGTTGCATAAGTGTGCACACCCTTAAACTAATACTTTGTTGAAGCACCGTTTGATTTAATTACAACAGTCAGTCTTCTTGGGTAGGAGTCTATCAGCACGGTACAGCTTGACTTGACAATATTTGGCCACTCTTCCTTGCAAAAGCACTCTAAATCTGTCAGATTGCGAGGGCATATCTTGTGCACAGCCCTCTTCAGGTCACCCCACAGATTTTCTATTGGATTTAGGTCTGGGGTCTGGCTGGGCCATTCCAAAACTTTAATTTTCTTATTGTGAAGCCATTCTTTTGTTGATTTGGATCTATGCTTGGGGTCACTGTTGTGTTGACAGGTGAAATTTCTCTTCATCTTCAGCTTTCTAGCAGACGCCTAAAGGTTTTGAGCCAAAAGTGACTGGTATTTGGAACTGTTCATAATTCCCTCCACCTTGACTAAAGCCCCCATTCTATCTGAAGAAAAGCAACCCCAAAGGATGATGCTGCTACCAACATGTTTCACCATGGGGATGGTGTTCTTTTTGTGACGCGAAGTGTTGTTTTTGCGCCAAACGTACCTTTTGGAGTTGTGGCCAAAAAGTTCAACCTTGGTCTCACCAGGCCATAACACATTTTCCCACATGCTTTTAGGAGACTTGATGTATTGTTTTGCAAATTTTAGCTGGGCCTGGATGTTTTTCTATGTAATAAACCTGTCTTGCAACCCTACCCCATAGGCCAGACATATGGAGAATACGGGAGATTGTTGTCAAATGTAGTACACAACCAGTATTTGCC
>NC_056744.1:1706314105-1706334105 GCF_019279795.1 Protopterus annectens
GTACAGGGTACAATGACCTCTCCTGATCTGGATGTGAATCCCTTCATGATCAGGTGGGCAATGTAGAAGGTCTTCCTAACCACTTTGGCAATGTGAGTGTAAAAGAGAGGTTACTGTCAACTTGGGTCCCCAGGTCCCTGATAACTTCTTCCGTGTTTAATGGATTACCACCTATGTGGTAATTAGGGATTACCTTGTTTTTCCCAAAGGGTATGACTATACATTTTTTGGCATTTAGCTTAAGGCCATGGCTCTGGCACCAGTTATCCATTTCTATGAGACCTCTCTGGAGGATGTCTGTGTCTGATGGAGTGTCAATTATGGTGCCCAGTTTGCAGTCATCTGCAAATTTTGTCAGCCACAATCCCCCTATGTTTGCCTGCACTTCAGAAAAATAAATGCCGAACAAGAGGGGGCCCAGGACTGAGCCCTGTGGGACACCACTCGTGACCGGCTTAGAGTCTGACATGGCACCAGCAACTCTAACCCTGTGTGTTCTGTCCTTGAGCCAGTTTGCAACCCATCTTGTCAGGCTTTGTCCAGATTTCTTGTGCTAGGAGGTTGAGAGGTATGGTAAGTACTGCAAAATGTCCATGTTTGCATATACAAACTTGGACTATTACTTGCATGAGCTTTTCCTTCTTTGATTTATATAGGCATACTGTTCTCAGATGATGAGAAAAGCTCTCTTGGCCTGATTATGAAGACAGACAGATCTGTTTACAGTTATGCTAACTGCTTAGTAGCTAAGATACTGGGAAAAGTTCAACAAGCCTTAATAGGGGAAGAAACTTTGGCTTTGTATTAGTAACACCTCGCAGGCCATTCTTTGCAAATGTAGGTGTGGTCTTAATGATGGACAGATGAAAGGGCTGTGTTGCTGAATGGGAGCATGCATGATTGACAGCCATGTATGTGAGGCATGAATATTCATTGCCTATTCGTACTTCAACCTTTTCGTCAATGTGGTGCAATCTCAGAGTTGGTATATTTAATTAATGGGGGGGGGGGCACAAGGGGGCTTGTCCACCTGAAAAAAATGAATGAAAAAAAATTATATTGTAATGCTATTGTTTTTTTCCTTCGCCTTTCCTTCATGCACTCCCCATGTGGGGGATTGCGCCCCCCAATTAAATATACCAACACCAAGATCGCACTACAGTGAGGAAAAGGATAAACTACAAATAGACAATGAATATTCATGTCACCGAGTGTTGGACGGTGAGTGGGATTTAGGTGGGACTTGATACTGCGCATCCTGCGAGGTACTACACTAATACAAAGCTGAAACTTTAGCAGGTATAGATTTCCCAAAGCAAGTTTAATTTGCAATAGGAAATGTAACAGTTATTTAACTGCTTAACAAGGACATTAGAATGCACAGCCTTATTAGAGGTGTGCGAAGGCATCTGACTTGCTACAACACAGCTGGCTAGAGATCAAAGTAGAAAATATGGTCTGAGTTCCTCTGTGATAGTAGGGGGAGAGGCAATGGTTTTCTTCTCTGTATAGACAGCATGAACCCATGTAGATTACTGTATACAGCTCTGGAGACCTCATCATTCTAAGGATATAGATTGGCGAGTGATAGTTCTGAGGAAGGTAACAGAAGCACACAAGATCTTCAGTAGAAGCCATTGCCGGAAATATTAAAAAATAAATTTAACATTTTTTGTGGCAGCCTGCTGATGAAGAGGCTAAGTTTCTGTCTGTGCTGCCAGTAACCTGAATTTTGTTGGTGAACTGCTGATGGAGTTAGAATCATAATGCCAAAGCTATACTTTTTTATGGAGAGTGGGAGTGTTTTTTTTTTTCTTGCCTGACAGCTCCCAGTAGTGGAGGTTTTCCCTTGGCAGGACCACATACTGGGGCAGTGCAGATGGGTGCTCATGTCAAAACCATGTGTGAGGCAGGACATGTAAGTCAGCCACATTGCCATCCCCGAACACAGTATGATGGCAGCAGGAGAAAGGGAAGGTTTATAGCACAACTCATCTTACTCACAGGATGTTACTTTACAGCACTATATTGCTCCTGTCTGCTATGGGTAAAATGCTGATGACCGGTAGTATTTGGGAGAAAGTATTGCACTTATGACAAAGCATGTAGTGTTGTTAAGTTGGCAGACACAGGACATCACAGAATTGTTTAAGTACCTAGAAGGATACTGACAGTCAACAGGTAAGGGCTAAAGGATGCAGTTTAAACATTTCTGGGAGAAGTTTAATAAGTGTAATTCCACAGAAAGAATGGTGGATGATTCAAACAACCCAGATGAGGTAGTAGTGCTACTAAACACTAGTAACAATTTTAGAATAAATGACAAAGAGACATGGCACTTTTTATGAGGGATGGAAACAAAATAAATTACACGTTTGCTAAGTCAGAGCTGTAATGCAGTCTTAGACCTATCTATCAGGTATGGAAACAACAAAGCTAGGGTGGGCAGATGGTTCTTTTCACCACGAGAATCTACATTTCTGCATCTTAGCCCCATCCAAAACAATGTGTACCAAGGTCACACAGAACAAGTAATCAGTAAAAAAAAAAAACTAAAAGAAAAATCTGGCCAAGCTAGACTTTTCACTGTGTGATACCATGAAACCGCGTACATTAGAGGAGACGTGGGATATATGCAAATTACCCCATAAGGACATCAGGTGTTTCAGCTATTTGGCACATGCATGTCCACAGCCAGTGGGGTTTGGTTTTATTGGCCTGAATTTGTCCATAACAGACTTAAAAAGAAAAAGTCATTGACGTTCAAAATTGCCATATAGCTGAAACACCTGATGTCGTTATGGGGTCATTTGCATATATCCCATGTCTCCTCTAATGCAAGAGGTTTCAAAGTGTCACAATGTGAAAAGTCTAGCTTGGCTAGATTTTTCTTTTAGTTTTTTACTGATTAGTTGTTCTATGTGACCTTGGTACTCATTGTTTTGAATTGTTTGTTGGGATATTTTGCAGTCACTGTAATGATAATGGACATCAGTTGGGTATGACAACCCAGTGTTTCCAAAGGTTAGTCAAACATTCCACTTATGTTTTGCTGCTAAGTTCATAAGAAGGCTGAAAAATTCATGTCCACAGCTAGTGGGGTTTGGCTTTATTAGTCTGAATTTGTCTGTAACAGAATTAAAAAGGAAAAACTCATGGATGTTCAGAATTGCCATACAGCTGAAACACCTGATGTTCTTATGGGGTCATTTGCATATATCCCATGTCTACTCTAATGCAAGAGGTTTCAAGGTATCACACAGTGAAAAGTCTAGCTTGGCTAGGTTTTTCTTTTAGTAACTTAGCCCCGTTTAAATCATGAAAAGAGTCTGAAGTATTTTTACTTAAAGGATTATTCTCTTTTTCAATAAGTAGTGTGCCTGCTGAATATTTAGGTTTATCCTTCCTGTCCTTGAGGGTGCAGTTAACATGCTTCAGTTAAAATACAGTATAAATAGACATATTCTCTTTTACATGTTCAGAGTTAGTCAGTCAAAAGAAATTCTCTGAAAGAAGTAGTCAGCATGACTGTTTTTGTCTGATAAATGGTCATACTCATACATAGTGAAAGACTTTTCAGCTGTCAAACTCCTTGTTTGGCATTAGCTTCCTAGTTGCCCAATGCTGTGCATCAAATTCCACCACCTTTAAACAGTTTTCCACAATTTTGCTTACTTACAGTGATTTTCTACAGTCCCCAGATTGATGAGAAATATCTAACCTTATTCTGTTCAGTTAGGATGTCTTCTGATTAAGATAGCAGAAGGTTCAGAGTAGGATATGGTAACAGAAATGAAGGCAGTTTTGGGAATCGGTCTATTTTATTGAGAGCCATCTTGTTGAAACACCTATTCACTGAGTTTACTCCCTTTGACAGAAGTTTTATGACACTGGTGTTTTTAAGAAAGGAGATTGTTTGGGGGCAGGAGTTGCTGAACCCCACTGTAATACTCCAGCCATGTTCCAATTTGTAGGGAGCAAAATTGAAGAAGTGCTATTTCATTGAGTCGACTCTCAATGAGAAAGACTAAGTTCTAATTTTTAAATATTTTGTGGTGTAGAACTAAACATTAGTTATTAATAACTGTGAGCCATTTGAATATTTCTGTCTGATAGTTTACAAAAAAGAATACATAGAAGGATTAATACTGTCCAAAGCATGAACACAGAGCTTGCTTTTTTGGGTGAGAAATAATTTATGATTCTTATCTGCAAACATTTAAATATAATTTCAGATGTTCGGCTCTTGCAAAATGGAATGTTTGTTTCACAACTTTACAGTGTATTTCTCAGAAATGTTTCATAGGTAGGTACTAGGCTATTGGCCCTAGGGCCTATATAAGCCTAGCCAAAGGTACCCTGGCTTTCGCCACCCAAGAAAATTATTTTCCTGTGCCACTTTCGAGCAGAGCCACAGAAGTGATCCCCGGGGTGAATTTCCTATCTCCCATCCATTCATCAAGATTTTTCTTGAACAGTGCTAATGAGGAGCTTTGTTTGATATAGGTAGGTAGTTTGTTCCAGAGTATGGGAAGTCTCTGGAACAGGAATCTATCCCTCCAGCATGTTCTGTTTATTGTGGTGATGAGGTTTAGGTCCCTAGAGTGTGTAGCTCATAGGGATTGGGATTTCTTTAAGTGGAGCATGTCTAAAAGCTCTGGGTTTGACATAGCTTTGTGTGTTCATTTAGATTTATTACTGTCTCTTACATGTTAAATAGGCTAGTTGCTCAGCATAATGCATCCGAGATTATCGAAGTGCAACTAACTCTGGGCAAGACCGCAATCCAAATTGTAACCTGCTAAGATCCCCCACCACGCCCCAGGATTCCAACTCCTCATTTCTTGATACACTGGAAAATATTAGGGTACAACCTAACACCCTAATAATGGGCAATTTCAACTACCTCATCATTAACTGAGAAAACTACCCCTGTACCAACTCTTGTGCTCAACATTTTCTGGAATTCATAAATTCCTACGCCTTGGATCAACTTATCCACACCCCCACCTGGGGCAGCAATATCCTAGTAGACCTGGTCATTACCAATATGGGCAACTGGTGTTCCACACCAGAGGTCAATTCCTTGTTGGTCAGATCCGACCACAAGCTAATCACCCAAGACATCCACATCCAGCCCCCCACCCCCATTAGGGAAACCACCATAAAAAACTTCTCCAAAGCCAACATGCTTCTTAAGACAGAAATGGCAAACTTCACAACACCCATGCTGACGGACAATAGAGGTACGACTGCTGAATCCTACATAAATGCACTTTATAAGCACTTACATGAGTGCATGGATCATGCAATCCCTAACAGAACCAAGATGCTATCCTCCAAAAAAAAGGAAGCTAATCTAGTTGTCCCCTGCCATAAACAAACTCTGCAACAGAAGAAAGAAACTGTTGCAAAAAAGAGTAAATTCCCATGATTGGAGGAACTCCCTGGTCAGCCTCAGTAAGAAGCTGAGATCCCTCATAAAGTCCTCCAAAGCTAGTTATGAAAACAAAATCGCCACTGATTCTAAAGACAACCACAAAGCATTCTATAGCTATGTCAAGAATCTCAATGGCAACACACAGATCTGCTCTGAGTTACAGCACAATGGCACTAAATATACAGAACCAACTGATATTGCCAACATCCTGGCAGATAGGTTTAGTGCTACCTTTACCCCCCTCTCATCCCCTAAAGGGCCCATCTCTATACCGGAAGAATGCAAAGTTCCTGTAATCACAGCTGCACAGGTAAAAAAACACACTCTCCAAAGCCAAGAACACAGCATCCATGGGACCTGACAACATACCAGGCTGTGTTCTACATGAACTACAGAATGAACTGGCACCCCACCTAAGTACCATGTTCAATCATAGCCTCACCTCAGGCTTTGTGCCCACTGAATGGCGCACAGCGATGGTTATCACACTCCACAAAGGGGGAGCCAGCACGGACCCCAGGAACTACCGCCCCATTAGCCTGACGAGCCTGGTCTGCAAGACTATGGAACGTATCATCATGGAACTTATAAACAATGACATTGGTAATCTCCAAACTCTGGACCCCACCCAGTTTGGGTTTGTAAAAGGCAGATCATGTCTCCTAAACCTGACATATGTCTTTGAAGCTGTCACTAGAGCCATAGATGAGGTAAGGTGGTTCACACAGCTTATCTAGAGCTCGCCAAGACTTTCAACACCATCCCTCACTCTGGAATTATAGATAAACTCACTAAACTAGGTATAAATCCCTATGTCACAAGATGGGTTGCCACCTGGCTCACTGACAGAGCCCACACTGTGAAAGTAGCAGACTACAAATCCAACTTCAGACCAGTGACAAGTGGAGTACCACAGGGTTCTGTCCTGGGTCCTCTCCTGTTTGGTATCTACTTCCACAATATAACTAATGAGGAGAGAGTATTGAGCAGAGTTTTGACTTTCGTATGGATTGTACATCTTAAAGTAGTAGACCTTGCAGGACTGTAGTAGCAAACTCTATCCTGCTGTTAGACTATCCAGTTTGTAATGTTTTGTAATTGTGTAAAATAATGACCTGGTTTCTGTCTGATAGATGTTTTCTACAGAAATATTCCTGACAAAAAACTGCAATTGTTGCTTCAGGCCTAATGGAATGAGCTGTTAATCTCCATTAATGTCTTATTATTCTCATTATTGCAAAAAGGCACGCTTCTAGTGAGCCATTTGGCAAGGCTTAGTACTGGTCATCTCTGTTTTCCCAACTAAACGGTTGGTCATATTTAATGTAATGTGCAAATTGGCTATACACATCCTTAATATGCATAATTCTTTCCCCTATTTTATTATTTTGTAAAAGGCCCGGTTAAGTGACTTGAGCAGATTCATCTTTGGAAAAAGGGCTTTTTACAGGAACTTTATTTATAGATTTATGCAGAGCCTTAGAGAGTGCACGTCTCAATAACTTACTGAAGAAGCTCATATTAGCTGGATTTGGTGCTAACACAGTGCACTGGTTAGCATGTGTCTGTCAAATAAAATATTCATACCGCAGTCTGATACTGTGAGCACAGACGTGGGCACCTTTTCATCGGGCATTCTCCAAGGCTGCATTCATGAACCATCTTTATTCTTGCTATTCACCAAAGACACTAACACTGTCACAGTTTCAAACAGCCTCAAATATCACTATCTATGCAGATGATATAATCCAACATAAATGCAACTTGTCCCCGGTGATAATACAGAAATGTCTGCAGACAGATTTTTAAGTGTAGATCATATCTGTTGTATCTGGTGAACTTCTTCAAAATGTTACAGAGGCTGTAGACTGTGACCATGCAGTACACATGGTGTATGTTGACCCGGCTATGGCCTTCAACACCATTCCCCATAATGGCATCATACAGACATTAAATGCTTTAAAAATTGACCCATATGTGGTAAGACAAAAAGCAAACTGGCTGAAAGAACCCACACAGGGTTCAGGTGCCTGAATATAAATTATAATATTATAAAGAAACTTTCTATTCAAAAGGCTGATGATTTATGTAAACCCATAAATTTTATGGAGATTAAATTTCAACTTGAATAGAGTGCCGGGTATAGATAGAATTATTCCTGAAAGTTGTATAATTCTTCAGGTTTTCTTCAGGTATTACATAAAGCATATTTGGAAGTTGAAACATTTTATATAATCCCTATTTCCTGAAAATATTCTTCCATTTCACCAATTCTAAAAAAAAAAAAAAAGATAAAAATTTGTTACAATGCTGTATCAGCCTATTTCTCTTTTTGAATGTTGATTTTAAATTTACTTCCATTTTTGTAGAAAGATTAAATCTGGCATGCATATTTTTTTAATTAATTATAGGTTCATAGGTGTGTACTAGGCTAATGGCCCTGGAGCCATGATCAGACTGGTTTCATTTTGAAGAGACAGATCCAAGATTACATTAAACAAATATTAACTCTATTAGATTGTGTTAATTCTAAAAACATTTAAAGTTGCATTTATTAGTCTAGGCTGGAAAAAAAGCCTTTGATTCTGTATTTGTTCTAACAATGCTGCTTATGTTAAACTTGGTTCCTTCTTATCTCAAGCACTAATATTGGGAAAGGCACCAAACAAGATTGCCCTTTATAGCCCTTATTGTTTATTTTGGCAATGGAACCACTTTCAGAAGCAGTTAAACAGAATACTAATATGTCCGGTATTTCAATAAATCTTAAGTTATAACTCAACATTTTTACTTTTTGCATATGATATATGCTTAAATCTAATAATGATAATAATGATAAATCAGCTGTTTATTTAGACTTAAGGTTAAAATGTAATAAATATAAAGCAAAATCATTGCTCATAAACAGAACAAATGATACAAGTATAATGGATTTATTTAACCTGAAAAACAAATATTTAGGAATACTAATTAAATATACATTAGAGGATATCAAAATATCAAACTATGAAATGATCATTAATCAAATAAAAACTTACATTACCAATTGGAATAAAGACTTTCATTCTTATGAAGATAGGCCATATTGTATCAAAATGGTTTTACTTCCTAAATTGTCATAACAGCAGTGAACTGAGTTAAATATATCAAGTAAACAATTAATGCTTATCAAAATGAATTATTCATTTATTGTATAAAAAATAGAATAGGATATGCTCATCATATAAGGCCTTGGAATAAGGGTGGACTAACATTTTCTGACATTGAAACTTTCTTTATAACTTACATTTTTAATTTGGGTAAATGTCTCATATAATGCAAACTGGAAAAACTTGCATTTGGTTGTAATGCATGAGAAGAAACTAAAATTTTAGACAACCCAGTAACGATCACTGGTAATTAAGTGTGGATAATCATATCTAACTTTTTTGCAGTAAAGTTATAATCCAACAGAGGAACCATATCTTTATTTTCAAATATGTTAGACAATTTATATTTAAACATCTTGATAAAAGTAAGTGGATATGTCTACTATTTCTATTTTTTATTACTATAGGCTTTATTGATATGTTAAAACTTACTTAGTAACTGGGAATCTAAAGTACTTATTGGTGGTTATAACTTTTTGAAGATTTTCAATTGATGTTAATTGACTCTATTCTAGATGAATTTGGTTTAATAAAGAATAAAGTCTAGTTAGTAGCTCAAGCTATCCATGATCAAAAGTTGCAAAAAAATTGTACAATATTTATGTAAAGTTGTTTGTAACTGTAAAATTTGTAATTGTATTTTATCAGTTTATTGTAATCTTCTGTTCGGTTATAAAATTGATATGTTAACTTTTAGAAGTTTATATATCAGAATGAACATGTGTTATTCAGTGATTGAAAAAGACGTTTAGCTCTCTAAAATGAATAGATCTCCCTTTTAGAAAAGATATACATGGAAAAATTATTCATAGAACTTTTACACTAAACAAATTGAGTAAAATTATTAAAAATAATAAGTTTAAATGTGGGACGTGTAGTTCAGAAATTAAATCTAATTGGAAACATATTGTTGTTCAAGCCTTTGTAATTATTGGAGAGAATTTGAAAATAAATTTTACTCAAATTATTTGGTATTATAATTTTCTTTTTTCTATAAATATGACTGTTTATAATAATTTTCCAATAGCAGTTAAAAGTCAATAACCATTATTATGGATCATTTTAGCTAGTGCTTGGAAAGCTATTAGTAGAATATCAATGCCTTCTGACTCACCAAATTTAGCTGATTTTGTTACAGTACTAGGGATAATTGATGATAAGAAATCAATTTGATAACATATGAGGCTGGGATAAATTCACTAATTTTAAAATTTGGCCTAAGATATCAGACATTTTACTTTATATAAATTATTAAAAATTACACATTTTCTTTATTTCTTTGTTAAAATCTCTAGATTGATTGTGTTTCTTACAGATGCCCTAAATTGTATTTTATGAAATAGTTTTGACAAATTTTGCTTAAAAGTTTAACACACTTTGTGTATACTGCATATAATTATTTTTTTAGATTTTTGTTTTGTGTTTTTAAAAGGGAATATATTAAAACCTTTTTTTCTTTTTCAATTTTAATTCTGGAAAAAAAAAGATTCCTTTATTGCATTGTAAATTATTTAATTGTGATAATTGCAAAGACATGCTATGTTATTTATATTGTGTTTAACATATATTCAGTAAATTTTTGTGAACAAAAAAAGTATAAATGTGAGCAGAGATGACACTCTGGATTTAGTGATGGGACCTGTTTCTCAGATCTCCAAGCAGAGACCCAAGACCCCTGCCTAACAAAGTTTGCAGATGACATCAGACTGGGTTGTTGTTAAGTCACTCTCTGACACTGAAATCATTTTCTGACACTGAAATCCTCCAGAATAAACTCTTCTTATAAACTCTTGGTATAGTAAAACTGGACTCAGACTAAATGCCAAAAAGTGCAGTATCATCACTTTTGATAAAAGCTTCCCTCTCTTCACTATGTATAGGTAACATACCAGTACAAAACAAAAATGTAGTTAGGGATTTAAGAATTTGAGCTTTCTCTGTTGTGACCATTATGTGACTATGGTTGTCAAGAAATCTTTTTATTTAGTACAGTTACTTGCCAAAGGAATATCATCAGGGTCTAAAAAGATATCACTTCCTTATACTCAGCAGTGATAAACCAAGTGTTGAGTACAATGCTCTCTTTGGGATTCAGCTCACTAACCTATCAAACCATAAGAAGAACACCAAAGGCTCCTAACTCCCCTGCAAAGGAAAATCACAGGCCTAAAGTCTGTGAGCATTCAAGAACATCTGGAAGCTGTATCACTTTACTCAGTGTCTTATTGACTTTTGATATGAGTTCTGTCTCACTTAGCTGTGCCATTAGATGCCCATTTGTCTTGAATCTTCTTTATCTTTGCCAGTCCAATATCTCCATCAGTTACAAAACCAGGTACCTAAAATTTCACCAACCGATAAATAAAGCACTGTAAAAGGACAGGTTTATAACCCAGCACCTCCTTAACCTCTTGAATAAACTCTGCTCCTGCATACTAAGCAGTATGACTCACTGTCTTCCTTTAAATACAGTCTAGATGACTGAATTGATGTCCACAAATTTACTCTGTGATTGATTGGTATAGCCCTCTTGGAGAGAGGGATGTCCTCATCCCCAAATCAAATCGTCCCTACCCATTAAACCGTTATTTCACTTAACTCATCTTATAATATAGTTACTCTCCACATGACCTGCAATGCTGTATGCAGGTTTATTTATTTATTTATTTTACATTAGTTGACCAGGCTAGTCTAACTGGATATATGTCTATTTTCAGTAGAGGCCCGAGGAGAAAAGCTCCGAGACAATAACAAGGACAGAAAAAAAAAAAAAACATTTATACAAATAATCCGCAAGAAATGGAGATTACAAAAAAATAATTGTATAGTCCCCAAGAAAAAAATGTTAAATACAAGAATAATTACATGAGTAAACAATTGAATGCCAGTAAAATATTTTTTTTTTGTAGAGAGACAAAAAAGAAATAGTTCTTGTTCAGTTTCAGTAAGCATAAAAAATATATAAATTTTTATTTTTATTTTGTAAGAAAAAGCAAAAAGATATTTAATATCCATAGTGGGGAGATACAAAAAAGAGAGCAAGAAGTTTAAACATGCCATATATGGAAGGTAGAGGAGTTTCAGCAAAAAGAAATCCAGTTTGAGAGTTAGAGTAGAAAGAGAAGAATAAGTATCAGTCAGGCTGAGAGCAGGGAGGAGAATAAGTATCAGTCAGGCTGAGAGCAGGGAGGAGAATATGTATCAGTCAGGCTGAGAGCAGGGAGGAGAATACGTATCAGTCAGGCTGAGAGCAGGAAGGAGAATACATATCAGTCAGGCTGAGAGCAGGGAGGAGAATAAGTATCAGTCAGGCTGAGAGCAGGGAGGAGAATAAGTATCAGTCAGGCTGAGAGCAGGGAGGAGAATAAGTATCAGTCAGGCTGAGAGCAGGGAGGAGAATAAGTATTAGGCTGAGAGCAGGGAGGAGAATAAGTATTAGTCAGGCTGAGAGCAGGGAGGAGAATAAGTATCAGTCAGGCTGAGAGCAGGGAGGAGAATAAGTATCAGTCAGGCTGAGAGCAGGGAGGAGAATAAGTATCAGTCAGGCTGAGAGCAGGGAGGAGAATAAGTATCAGTCAGGCTGAGAGCAGGGAGGAGAATAAGTATCAGTCAGGCTGAGAGCAGGGAGGAGAATATGTATCAGTCAGGCTGAGAGCAGGGAGGAGAATACGTATCAGTCAGGCTGAGAGCAGGGAGGAGAATAAGTATCAGTCAGGCTGAGAGCAGGGAGGAGAATAAGTATCAGTCAGGCTGAGAGCAGGGAGGAGAATTAGTATCAGTCAGGCTGAGAGCAGGGAGGAGAATAAGTATCAGTCAGGCTGAGAGCAGGGAGGAGAATAAGTATCAGTCAGGCTGAGAGCAGGGAGGAGAATAAGTATCAGTCAGGCTGAGAGCAGGGAGGAGAATAAGTATCAGTCAGGCTGAGAGCAGGGCAAAGCCATTTGGTTTTAATGAAGTTTTTCAACTGATTCCTGAAAAGGTTGGTGGAAGTAAGGGATGTGATCTCTGTTGGAAGTTTGTTCCAGGAATTGCCAACTGCATTTGAGAATAGGCAGTCTCCAGCTTTGTTAAAGGATTTAGTAGTGGCGACTTGTAGTTTTTTAGCTGATCTTAGGGTAGGAAGGTTTTTATAAGAATTTACTAGGTTACATAGTATGGGAGTGTTTGAAGGATGATGTAAAATCTTGTGAATAAAAATGAGTTGCTGGTAAACTAGTTGGTTTTGTACTTCCAGCCATCCGAGATGTTTAAGGTTAAGGCAGTGGTGAGTACGGAAGGGGGCACCAGTGGCAAATTTAGCTATGTTGTTGTAGGTAGTTGCTAGTTTATTTAGATTAGTTTTGGATAGGTTGGTATATATAGGTGAGGTGTAGAGTAGGGTGGAAATAAGGTGGGTTTGTGCAATAGAGATCTTTGCTGACTCTGTAAGAAATGGTCTGATTCTGTAGAGGAATCCAAGTTTTCTATTTACTGATTTAATAGTAGCGTTAATGTGTGAGTCAAAGGTGAGATGGTTGTCTATTAATATACCGAGGAGTTTGGTGGTGGTTTCAGGGTCTATTAATGTGCCATCATTTGATTTTACTGTGAAATTGATAAAGGGGGATTTCTGTGTGGGAGTAAATAGCAGTAGTTTAGTTTTTTCAGGGTTCAGGAGGAGACAACATTGATGGAAACGGTTTTCCACTAAAGTAAAGACAATTTGTGTGTTATCCTGTAATTCAGCAGGGGAGAATGCAGCACATACCAGAGTTGAATCGTCAGCATATTGTATGCATGTAGTTTGTGGAAGGGAAGTTTTTAGATAATTAATGAAAATTGTGAAAAGGAGAGGTCCAAGAATGGATCCTTGAGGGACTCCAAGGGTGATAGGAAGCTGAGAAGATAGATTGTTTTCCCACAGGACCGCTTGTTTCATGTTTTCAAGGTAGGATTGGAACCATTTTACTAGTTGATGATCAAGGGAAAGTGATTCAAGTATACTTAATAGTATTTGGTGGTTAACCATATCAAAGGCCTTTGAGAGATCTAGGAAAAGAGCAGAAGATAGAAGGTTAGTATTCCTGTTTTTATTAATGCAGTCTGTAAAGGATAGAAGAGCTGTTGTGGTACTATGGTGAGGCCTGAAACCTTGCTGGCAGTCAACTAGAAGGTTGTTTTGTAGGAGATACTGAAGTAATTGCTGATGGATGCATCGCTCCATAATTTTTGCAAGGGGGGAGAGAAGGGCTATTGGGCGGATGTTAGATAATTAATTTGAGGTACCTCCCTTATGCAGAGGGATGATATGGGAGATTTTCCAGATGGATGGGGCATAAGATTCAGAGATGGTTCTGTTTATTAGGATAGAAATAGGGTAGGCAAGTACACCAGCTGTGATTTGCAGGAATTCAGCTGGGAGCAGGTCAGCTGATGGTGTACATGGTTTTAGTTTAAGAAGCAAGGAGTGTATTAAAGATGTTGGGACAGGTTGAAGGTTAAAAGGCTGGGGTAATTTGGTTAGTGAGGGAAATTTAGTGGTGGAAGTAGGTGGTTGCTAGTGATTGGACTGTTTCAGAGAAAAATTTGTTAAAGGTGTTGGCAATATGGCTGGGAGAGGTTTGGGTTAGGTTTGAGGGGGTAGGTGTTTTGGACTGTCCTGGGTGGAGTAATTTGTTGATACCTGACCAAAACTTTTGCAGATTATTTTGTTGGTTTTGTTGGAATTTGAGGTAGAAGTTTTTTTTGTCAAGGATAATGGATTTTTTTGTGGAATTACGAATTTGTCTAAAGTTTAGGTGATCTATTGGGTTTCTAGTTTTTCTCCATTTGGACCAGAGTTTGTTCCTTAATTGGATGTTTAGCCGTGTGTCCTTAGACAGCCAGGGGGCTGGTTCATTTTTTGTTCTGACAGTACAAGTGGGAGCATGGTGCTCAAGGACCTGCAAGAATGTTTTGTTAAAGTGTGAAATGGCTTTGTCGAGAGGTAGGTATTTTAGGGGTGACCAATAGCAAGCTTTGAGCTCAGCTTGAAAATGACTTGGGTTGAAATATTGTTTGTTTCTGGTAGTTCTAAAAGCTATTAGATTATGAAAGTGGGTCTTTTGCCTAGTGATGTAAGTAAGAGAATGGTCACTAATGTTGTCAGGGAGTATACCTGTTTGATAAAGATGGGGGTCCTTATTTACTAGTATCCAATCTAAGGTAGTTTGTTTTTTGTTAGGTTTGTGGATCCTGGTTGGGAGGGTAATGGTTTGGTGGAAGCCAAAGAGGTTTATATGCGTAGTGGGAATGGGAGATGTACAGCTATTCCAATCAATATTAAAGTCACCAAGGAGTATGGTTTCTTGTGGTAGGGACATTGAAAGCCAGTTTAGGGTGTTTTCGAGAGTACTAATATTGTTCCCAGGGGGGATGTAAGAGCAGATAATGTATATTGATTTATTAAATCTTTCACCTCAACTTGAACTGCCCATCTCTCCAGAAAGCTAAATAGCAACCTATCCTGGCACTCTCCACCATCCTGCTACCCTGTTTCACATTTAATGTGCTGAGCAGTGATTTCTGTACCTCCCTCAAGAGTAAATGTCAACTGAAGTCCTCCCTGTAGTCCCTACGGCAGCAGCACATCAAAGTAGTACTGTTTCTCTGCCTCCTTTCAGTTGTGCAGTAGGAAAGCAAAGCTTCTCAAAAATTATTCCTGCCAACAGAAACCATCTCGTTTCAGACTTCAGTAGAATCTCTAATTACAAAGAATTCAAGAAAAAGCCACACAAACACATAGATGCCACATATTATGTATATGCTTTAAAGACACCTAACGTCTGTGAACATATCCTTACAATTTCACCCACACATGCAGCTCCCTGGATAATTGACATAATGTATATACAGTATGTATATAGTCACTTACATAACTATCTATGTAGACAGCGTCTCTTGGTTAATCTCAGACAATCATTGCTAAATACTGTCCTCTGCAGTCTTGTTGATAATATGAAAATGAATGGTCTCTACATTGTGAAGAGTGGCATATTGTTTAATTTCCACTTAGTTTCAGCATATTTCCCACATTAATGTTTGGGGTAGTGTTTGGTGTACTTGATTTGTAATTAACGGCTTTTGAAAACCTTTCACTGAAAGTTGCTCACTTAGTATTCTACATATTTCAATTGATTTGAAAGTCATTGTCTTATTACACCAGGGTCTTTTTTGAAAAGGCTTTGAGGACCAGCCCACCTACGTCGTTAACAGTATTAAACAAAATAAAAATAAAAAGACTGCTTAAAAGTGAATGCTTGTATATAATTCAAGAAGAGGTTGAATCTTCATCCTTCATGCTTATCTTGTGTCAATGTATGTGTGTATGATAGGATCCAGTATTTACTGATGTTTTTCTGAGTTTTGAGGAAATGTGTATGATGGTATTAACCTTGTATACCCAGTATGAAACCCAGAAAGCATCATCAGTGTCCTGAACTTCAAAGTTTTGTCAGTAGACAAAAGCTGAACAGGTTAAGGACTTGCCTCATTTGAAAATTTGTCTCTAGGACAATTTAAAAAAGTTAAAATATTACTTTCCTTTTTCCATTAGTGGAATAGTAAAATAAATTGCTTTAGTGGTAGCCACTGTACCAAATGACCTGTATATTTGATCTTTTTCTTAAACTTGGGTTAGCACTTCATATAAATGATATGATGTATTGTAGAAATATTTCCCTCACACAGTTGTCTGTTTTGAGACTATTCTGTTATAGAAAAGAAAATTCTACATCATAGGCAAGTGGGCCAGTAATGCAGCAGTCCATTATCACAAGTTGGTTTAGGTAAAAGTCTTATTGAAAGGTCTGGGTGTTGTCCAGCTTTCAAGGAAGACTGTGCCCCATCACAATGCCTATGCGGAAGATAGCCTGTGTACCCCTGCTATTAATGCAGTCAACACCTGGGGCACTGTACCTTGGAATAAAGAGAAATGCCCTTTAGTAACTCTGTCAATTTCATCAGTTTTGAAGAAACATCCAAAGCTAAGATGTAGTTCTATATAATCAGCTACTACCAACATATTTGGTTTATCTTGACCATGGTCTTTCACTTTTTGTACTAATCCTAGAGTACTTTCTTTGAAGAACCAGATAACACTGGTGTCTCTGGAGGGTTGTAAGCCTGGCCTTAAAGTTCTTAGATAATGGTAGGTAATGGCTGAGTACAGGGCCAGTGGTGACAGTACGAATAAGAGAATTTTCTGCACCAAAGCCAAATTTATTTTATTAGGTGCACTGTTAAGTTGGACTATTTAGTTGCATTTCGGAAATCAATAAATAATGCATAAAGAGGGCTGTCTCCATTCTGTTTAAGTATCTTCCTCTGGAACTGTACCTTATGAGGGTGACCATAGTTATTTTAATAGCTCCTGTAACCAGGAAGGCAAAGGCATATACCTGTTATTTTATCTACATTTAAACAGGTTACTGTTATCTTTTTAAAAATGCTCAGTGCTATTATTTTCTTTGATTCTGTTGAAATAATGTTCTCTTTCTTTCAGCAGTGTCTGCCGCAGGTTGTTGATGCTGTCCTGTATTCTGCCCTGTAGCTCAGTAGAGCCTGTGATGTTTTATCTAACTAGGTGGTCCACAGATCCCCTGCAAAAGTAAAGATACTTGGACAACCACAAATCTCAGAATCAAGGGAAGGAACAGGCATTGGTTTGTGCTCACTGAGTTTTAGCACTAGAGGTAATATTTTTTTGTGATGTTTGCTCTCCGGACTCCATCTGTAGTGACCATTTATCTACTGCCCAGAAGAAACATTCCAAAAGGAGGAACCAGAACACAAAGGTTCCAGATCCAAAGAGAAATTAGAATGGTCTGCATGCATTCCTGGTCTCCCCCTTCATCTTTTGAGCTGGAAAGAGGAGCATGGCCAGTTTTTATTTTACTGGATACCGTAGAAACTCCCGAAGTCAGGCAACAGATGCAGATTCATGAGTCTAAATACTCTTTTGCAAAGTTAGCAACCAGTATCTACAGAAACTACAGAAGACCGAAGTCCAAGTCCAAATACTAATTTACAACCTTAGTTTTGTCAAATTCTTGCATGGGTTGAGTGAAAGGTGGTATAACTGACATCTGTAATGTGGGTACCCAAGCCTTGGACATCTAAATATCCAATGCCCCTGTCTGAGATAATGTAATTTTCCATGTTTCTAGTCTAGCTTGTGAATTTGCTGATGCCTGGAAGTAAAGGAAGTGGGTGTTTCTGGAGTGAAGCCTTTAACCAAAAATGCCTGATATTTGACTATAGAAATGCAAGTATGTAGCAGCCTCATGTTGATACCTGCCTTTTCCACCTCAACATTGGTTTCCTGGGCTGGAAGCAGATCTAGTACAATATGCTGAATGCCCATCATGGTGAAGTCCAGCTGGTTGAGCCTGGAGTACTGAATGGGTAGCCCATTAAACATTTTTCACATGAGTTGGAGCCCCCTACACCTTCATAGAAGTGGGCTGTGCCTTCAGGATTCCAAAGTTAATATACTAAACTAGTTCTACTTAGTTTTTTTTGTCTTTCTACTGCACCATCTTGAAATTGATGTCTCTTTCCTGGTGGTCAGCCTGCTGAGCATCAGTATTCTGACATGAAGTGGAGCCCATGTCCGTTTTTTTTTTTTTTTTATTTATTTTTATTAAGTACAATTACAAGCTTTTCTCCTTCATCTAGTTAGTTCATCCTTTATAAAATGTGATCCATAGGAAAATAATGTTCTTCTCCTATGAGCACTGGTAGTTTTCTTTTCTCTACTTTAGTAATTATCTCACGTACATTACTCTTAGAAATCTGCTTCTGTTTTTAACTGTCTCATTCTTGCTCACCACTTTGGTATAATAGGGGGAATCCTATAATTCTATTTGAATTCCAATTTCCCCTTTTTTTAATACTTATTTCTTTCTGAGTTTCTACCTACTTTCCTTATTGTATTCCAGACTATGGACCCTTCTTGTTATTCTCCATGTAGACCTCTTTTACCACTTTGGCTACTACAGTATTACAGTTATATAACCCTTACATACACTAGTCCTACACCTTATTCTTTACCGGGGCTATACGTTTCTGGAATTCTGTTTGAATTTCCTCTCTCCAGTATCTTCCATAACCCTTTAAGCTGGAGAAATTTTGGCTAGTGATCACGTTGTATATTAAGTGGAACTAAACTAAGTGTAGCACTTTTCCTAAAATGGTTTGTATTTTTGTTTGTGCAGTGGGGTACACCCTTTTGTCTCTATGTACACGCATTACTTTCTGTTTACTAGCTGTTTGCATAGATGTTGTGGTTTAACCAATGTGTTTCATCGGTTCAATAAACCTTGCATCTCTCTTCTTTTTACCACAAAAGTACATTTAACAAGTTTACTAACCACACAGTGGCAAAATACAGGGCAAGCATTTGGTTTTCATAGACATGTAACTGCCAGTCCCAATTGAATGAATGAATGAACAAAAATGTGGACTTGTTATATACCAAGTCTGAGATTGCTCTTTCTAGAAGTATTTCCTTTTCTAAGAGTTAAGGTGATCTTGAGGTTGGTATGTATGAGTTTGAGGGGTGTGGAGGACTTACACCCCTATAAGAAAACAACTTTTTTATTTTGAACTTTTTGTTGATGCACCGGAGCTTGCCACCCAGCAGTGTGAACATTGGCACTTGGTAACGGTCTCTGTTGATGTGGCATCAAAAACATGTACAAAATGGGGGTGAAGGGAGATGGTGGTGATTTAGAAGTTGTTGAGTAAGAGTCCCAATCTTTGACCACAAGAAAGTATTTAAGAATAAAATCTTGTTTCTACAGAGTAAATTCTCTTAAGTTAAGAGAAGCTGAAAAGCTGTCTCTCTACCACATATCAGAGTAGCATTTATATTGTTTATGTGAGTATTATTTATCAGAGGGTACAAGTCTTGCGCGACAACACTGAGAGAAGAGAAAAGAATAATCTGTGAGCAAATCACAGCTAGTTTTTAATGTAAAACTTCTCTTATAATTCTTATTCATGATGAGTTTTTTATGAGAAACTGAGATCCTGGGACAGTTATAACCTGTGTAAATCAAATGTGCTTAGAAAAAAAATTGTTTTTAGCACAGCAACTAGTATATTTCTAGGAATCACCTATTTAACTTGGCACCTGCCATATTGTCAACTATCAATGTGTCTTCTTGGACTTTGTGGTTTGTCATTCATAAGTGTCTTTTGCGGAAAAGCTTCTCCTTTTTGTAGTTGCTCATAAATGGCCATGGATAAAGGTTTTCTGATTGTTTGGGGGTTTGATTTTAGCAGGGTACAATCTGTGATCTGATGCCCTTGAACTTCAGAAATTTCCCATGAGTCACCACTCTTCTTCTTGATAGGGCTTTGGAAGAATCCCAGTTCCCTCATGAAGG